>NC_142850.1:20641969-20945000 GCF_061612785.1 Hesperophylax consimilis | reverse complement strand
GTGCTACAAGTGCGAGGACTGCGGGCTGGTGCTGTCGAGCGAGTCGGAGGGCCGGGGTTGCTACCCGCTGGATGACCACATCCTGTGCAAGAGTTGCAATGCCAAACGGGTCCAAGCCCTGACCAGCCGTATGACGACTGAATTATAAAACATTCCTCGTTATTGCCATACTTTATAACAGACATAACCATTATGTTATTATTATATTCCTTTTTTCTTCTTTATACATTATCATTTTTGTTAGATATAGTTTAAATGCTTTACAGGGCTCGTGAAACTGGCTTGCAGCATTTTAAATGTGATTTATGAATAGGTATCTTTTGTACTCGAAATATTTCTAAATTTGTTACTATTATACATATTATATTAATAAAACTATTTCATTATGGATTGTGTTTTTTGTGATAGATTAACTACACTCAAATAATTTATGTTCCTCGCTCATTTCAGTATTGTAATATATTTTTTTGAATACATTATGGTTTTTCATTTTACCATATTATTTTCCTGTTTGTCTGTATTTGTGGAATTCTGCTTAGATACATCATTAATATTATGATTTCCCCTTTCCTTTCAACAATAAGAATTTTTTAAATTATGAATCAAATAAATTAGTTGATTTTGCACAAATGACATAACGAAGTATTAGTAGGTAAGTAAGTCATTTTATGTATATTTCACCATTCAAATATTGCTGCGGTGAGGAAAATGCTTCCAATTTTTAATTTCTTAAGCATGCATATTTTTTGATTTTAGAACTGTTTTAAAATTTTGTCAATATAGCAAAATGTTTGATTAAACTTCCTCAGTATTTTATTATTAACTTATTATGATATTAGTTAAGTATCAAAGTAAAAAAAAATTGTGCTATCTGTGGAATGTTTTTATTCGTCATCCGAGGTTTAGGAACTTTTGGGTGTTACTTCGAAAATACATTTGTATCCCTACAGCAATATTTATTTATTTAATAATCACAATCTTATGTAAACAGTTCATCAAAGTATTATAGAGATAACAGGATAATTCGAATACCATAATACGGACATGTGTCTAGTGTGGTAGTCGAAAAGTATGTAAAAAACTGGATACAAAAATATTTTACGAATAAAGGAAAGAAAAAAAAAATTACATTCCAGATTTACTTTTTTTAATGTGAATCAACTGAAATTAGTGAACTGCTCCTAACTAATCGGAGCAAGTGAGACATCGCCAATTGGGGTGTGTTGTGAGGCTGATGGCTATGGGGAGGGGAAAAGGAACCCGGCTAGTCAGATCTGGTCACCAAACACAGCTAAGCCCATACCAAGCAATGTATCGAATCTATATGGTGGTGTTTCATTAGGATGATGCCAAGATTATCTAACAATGTACGTAAGTAGGTACCTTTACCTACCAACATAACTGAACTTGATTGTATTATTTGAAGAAAAGAGTTTAATTTTAGAGATTTTATTTCTTACAATTATTTTATGTCTATAGCACAACCTCCATCATAGTACAAAAGCATACGTTTTCACTAAAATGGGTAGGTAATATGCATGGCCGGTCCTGAGTCAAACGTCGCCTGGCCCGAGTAAAATTTTGACTCCCCTTGTGAAAACCAGTATGTTATCACTGTAATCAATAATATTCTGATGATTTGTATTTTTGTGCAGCGCCGTTTTTATGAAAAATAAGCTCAAGGGCGATGTGTTAGGATTAGGTATTATCAGCTTCTGACAATTCGGCTTCCGAAGCGGACTGCTCCAATTGCGCCCGCATACGGCCGGCCCTGGCATACTGTTCACAGGTATACATTGTTCATAATTATTGATATTTTTTTATAGATTTTACGGATAATCATCCAAGCACATAGCTTCTGATATTAATATTTTGAAAGTATTGTCAATCGTTTCGAAAAATCTCATACATCTTTTTGAAAAAAAATCATTATTTAAAATTAGTCCGTAGATTTAAATTCTGATGATGTAATATTGTGTAATGTAAGATAATAATATATATATGGTACATAAAAAGTTCTTGTCCTGCTAAAATATAAAAAAAGCGGATAAATCTTTTTTGAGCGGTTTCTCTTAGTTTTCACTAATTTTCCATTTTAGCGAACAAAAAAATATTCAACTATTGCCAGCTTGAGTTACTTTATTCCAGTTCCTACTTAAATCGCTTTTCAGGTTTGCACGGCGGAACATTCACATAGAGTGCGCTAGTGTTAGCTTGTTGGCTACTCTGTTCCGGTCGCCATTTTAGAAACAACATAACCCCTTTTCCGGTCGTGTTTCAACGATGACGGGGTTTAGTAATAAGGTTTGTCAGTATTTTTTCGTAAACTGCCGTGTATTTGACTATTTTCAAGTTAAATCAACATTACTTTACTGTTCTTGCAACTGCTTTTAAAATAGAATGTCGCGAAATCATTTTTATGATATTTCGAGTGTGATTGTCAAAAATATGCCGATCGGCACACGTGTTCTTCAGCCGTTGCTCGTGTCTATTTTGACATAATTTGATTTTCGACCTGTTAGGATGTGTGAATACATTAAGCGTTCTGAAGATTATTGAACCTTTTAGTTAAATGCACTCTTCCCGTTTTCCAGGCTTTACTTATCGATGGAAGGGGCCATTTACTTGGTCGCCTGTCGGCGATTATTGCCAAGGCGCTTCTCGAAGGCAACAGGATCGTTGTTGTACGATGCGAACAGCTGAACATCTCAGGAAACCTGTTCAGGTAAAATATTATCCTAATGTCCATATCATATCTTGTTATGATGATGTTTTACTTTAATTCGAGGTTATTAACTAAATGTCAAACAATGATATTGAATTGAAAACTTTTGCTTGAATATTTTTCTCAAAGTTCATGTAATTTCTGCAATGATGATTTATTTTGGGTAATTTGCGACTGATATCAGTGCTGAAATCTTTTAAAAATATCTGAGTGTTGATTATGAATCTATTATTGTACAATGTCTCCATGTGTGGTGTTTAATGCTGTCTTTTGTATTACAGGAACAAGCTGAAGTTCATGGCTTTCCTCCGTAAAAGGTGTAATGTGAACCCCGCTCGCGGACCATTCCATTACCGTGCCCCTTCCAAGATCTTGTGGAAGACCATCAGAGGTACAGAAACCATTGCGTTATTTCTTTAGAAATACAATATTTAAGTTTAATATCCAATAATTTCGTGTAATGATACTCTTTTTAACACATTTTAATGTTTCAATGAGACAAGAAACCCATGTGTTGACATTAAATTATTTTACATTAATTCGGCACTAATGTTATTTATTATTTGTCGGATATGTTCAGTTTGTCTATTGTGTAGAAATGAATTCTTTTTGTTCAGTCATCAATGATTATTATATTTTATCTACATTATTTGAGAAGACATGAAAATAAAAACGAATGAGATGACTGACAAAAAGCTTTTTTCAATTTAGACATGGTAGTGGAAGAGCTTTCTCCAATTAAAGCAATAATCAAAATGCTTTTCTCAGAAAGTGTTGCCCGAAAATTTTGAGGGTAAACTACAATATATAAAATTTTCTAACCCTATGCTGCGCACTTCAAAAGAAATAGAGAAAGGCTTGGCCGTAAATAAGCTTATGTATTGTATGTTTTTCTAACCTCCACTGCATTTGTACAAAAGAACTTTTATATTAAACAGGCATCAATATGATTATAGTTTCTGAATTGGAGCCTTAAATCTGGCCAATTAGTAGTGTTTGTGTTGGAAGAATAAATAATAATGTGTTGTTGTTTTAGGCATGTTGCCCCACAAGACTGAGCGTGGAAAGGCCGCCCTGCGCCGCCTGAAGACCTACGAGGGCTGCCCGCCCCCGTACGACAGTCGCCGTCGCCTCGTGGTGCCCGGTGCCATGCGCGTGCTGTGCCTCAAGCCCGGCAGGAAGGTAATATTGTCATCAATATCTTATCCACCAATACTCCTCTATCAACCCACTCTGTATTCTGACACAGCTGCCCACTTATTGAATTGTTTGAATAGTGAAAATCTCATACACAGCATACGTATGGTTAAAGCAGTCTTTGTTCTCAAGGCCGGCTCAACTATACCAACACTGAACTGGAATTTAATACGTAAGACAGCCAACGTTTTGATACACGGAGTGCCTTTGAGGTGATGTTTAAAATAATGGCACTATAAAAATTATTCCTTACAAACTTCACCCCTCATAACACAGGGACATCCTAGCATAGCGGGTGAAATAAACCTATAAAATGTATTTACTATACAATTTTTTTGTATTCATGAAATAAATAAAAAAAACAACATACAATCTACTAGAAATACCGGCCGAAAAAGATTTTGCATCATTTGCTGGGTAAAGCTTATTTTATGTTCATTGTGTAGGTGAATTGCATGTTTGGCCAAGCCCATCATAACACAGATGAAAATTGTCTGTTAATCATTCAAACTAGGTAGGTTCCTGGTTCATGATTTGTGGAATCTTGAATCACAACTATAAAAAATTATGAATATTTCAAGCAATGATGTATCATTTGGGTAATTTGCGACTGATAGCAGTGCTGACAACTTTTTTTAATGACTGAGCTTGAATTCATTCATAATTTTGATCGCCTACTCAACAAGTGTGAAACATTTTCTAAACTTTGTGCGCTTTTCTTTCAGTACTGCCACGTCGGCAGGCTGTCACATGAGGTGGGATGGAAGTACCGTGACGTCCTCAGGACTCTGGAAGGCAAGAGACGTGTCAAGACCACCAAGGCTGTCCTCGTTCACAGAAAACTGAAGGTAAACACACAACAGTACTTTAACCAGTACCTTATAAAAAACTTTAATATAATGTTTTCAAAAGAATATGTTATTATGAAATCTTGACCCAGGGAACATATTTAGAAGTTCTGTTTGATTCTGATCATGCAGCTATGTACATATGTATATGCTTTTTTTAAAAAAAACCTGAATATTTGTAAATCTATCCGTTTAGTGAAATGGTTAGTAAAATTTTGAAATGGATCAAGCTTTCACAAATTAATCTAACCATTTAGATCTTTCACACAAAAACCATTTTATAAAATGCAAAAATTTAGAATTTAGAAAGATGAAACTCTGCCTTAAGACATGGTTTCTAAATTCAGTTGAAATATTTATTATACTGTCGTGAGTCATCCAATGATTATTACATTTACCTACATTATTTGATGTGACGTGATATAAAACAAATCTATCATTAATGAGGATGACCCATCGTTGAACCATCTGGAGTGAACAGAAGGGCTGCGAAGGAAGTGCCAGGAACTAACTGTATCTTTTGTTTGCAGAAAATAACTCGTGAGGCGGGTGTGAAGGTGGCCAAGGCAGCCGCCCCCTACACCTCAGTGATCCAGTCCTACGGATACGCCTAAACTAGTTTAAACACAAATTATATAAAACAATAAAATGGGACTGGACTCCCCGTCCTTCTAAACTTCCTTGTTTCATTATTATTTGTTTGTGCCCATTCATGTTTCATTGTGGTAGATACTTTTGGTAACTGTGTTAGGTGTCAGATCTGAATATCTAGGTACTTTCCCACCTTCTCTTACCAAATATTTCCCCTCACCACTACCTTCGCCCTCACAACATACCTCTAATTAGGGATGCCATAGTCCCACCATGTTGCGAGCAGTTGGGTATCTTGTGTGATATTCACATGGAAAAATGACCCTCATAATATATTTCTTTAAATACATCTATTTGAATTTAACTTTTGAAGTGAAATCTTGGAAGTGGAAATTAACCCACTTCCTGACATCCGATCGAGCCGAAACTCTGTAGATAGACTCGTTGATGACAATGCTTTCTATCAACTTTAGGTGGCATTCACGCATAAACATTCGGACATAAATACATTTCTTTGAAATTCAATGACATTACAGCAGTTAATATCACAGACATAGGAATTAATAGACGAGAAGATAAAGGCGAGGGGTAAAATCAACTGTTGAAGAACGAAGGGAGTGAAGCTGACTGTGATTCGTCAATAAATCAATCTGACAGTAAATAGGCATCTCGCATTATAATATCACCATTTACTTTTTAAAAGTAAAATCTGCTTTGAATGAATAGACATTTTTACATGGGAGCGCAAATTACTCGCCACGTTATGAACAAATTTGCGAAGTCCAAATTCGGCAAAGTAAGGCAGCTTCTATATTCAGAGTCGTAGTTAGTTTCAGAGTATTTAGTTAAGACACTTTTATAAATGTTCATAATTTACTTCCAAGCAACCAACCAGCTTTGTGTTTCGCGTCCAGACGTTTCTCGATGTGATAGTAACAACTGATTCATATTATACGATGTGAATATGCTTAAAATAAAATAATGCTTATATATGGAATGTAATACGACCATTGGGTTTATTCTCTTTTTTCGCATCTATTTTTACCAGTTTTCATAGTACAAGTAAACATTTTGCCGTGTTATTTCGTAAAATGAACCGATGATGCCTCGACCATAGTTCGCACAAGAATGATGACGTCACGTTTTCAAATATCACTTGAGGCCGTACGCGAGCCCAGCCGGCTCAATGGAACCAGTATGGGGAGTGGGGATAATACGCTTTTAATCACTTAGGGCAGGTCTACTAATATTCATATGTCTATGAGTTAATATACAAAATAAATGTCAACCCTGCCCAATCTGGATTTGGGGTGGTCCTGTCCCCGAGGAAGAAGGTTCAATCCTGCCAAACCAAAAAAATGATATTTGAAATTGGCTACCAGCCGGCTCAAGAGATGGCTCAAATAGGTCGAAAAATGAAAGTAGATCAATTACGGTAAAAAAACCTTAGTTTTTTTAAAATTTATAATTCTCATTAGGAAACTTATTGTTCTAGCAAATTAGAATCATTAATTTTTATTTGAATTGCGAGTAATTGATCCCCGGCGTAGAATCAATTTATCTATGACACCACTGCACAGGGATTTATTTTGGTTTGGGTTTTGCTGAACAATTAACCGCTTCTGTGCCAAGAGTGAGTTAACTCGCATTCTTGGCCTGCTGTGCACATCTACACTTCTACCTACTGACATTTAAAAGGTTAAGCCAATATTTATGTTGACTTATACATGTCATGTGAAAAAATTATAATTAAGTCCACACAAAACTCATTTTGCTATTAAAAATTATGATTTATTTTTCAAATGTCTCGAGAGTTGTTGCAGTGGAAATATGGCACCCCAATTAGGAGTATGTTGTGTGGCTGAAGCAAGTTCAACTAAAGAAGAGAATCTTGATTGGCTGTCTAATTATAGTTAAATTAGCTGATGTATACCTGGCATCGATGGGAGTTAGGAGATAGACATATGCCATCGTGGACTTTTTTAAGATATGCAATTCCGTAGTACATTGTTTTGATGTATCTAAATGTATGTAAGGTTTAGTCAGCGTTAGCATTGTAAGCGCACGAAAATATATTTTTTATGACTTATTACAAAACATCGACTTTTCTCTACATTGTACAAATATAATATGCATGTATTATGTAAATAAAATTTCCGGAAAAAATTGTCTGAATGATCGTGAAAACCTATCAAAATCCGTTTCGTAGTTCTAAGCGCACAAACAGACAGACGCAGATAGCGACTTTGTTTTATACTATTTAGAGAAGATACTAAGCCAGCGGTGACATCGGTTTCTATAAAAATCTACATGGAAGGCATTTCTATTTGAAGGTGTGTGTATTATCTAATCAATGTATAGAGCGGATGTACGGTGAAAGGTGTCACAGGAATTCACAATGATGAGCATGTCGATGGAAGACGATTGAGATGCACCTGGAAGACTCAAGACCATGACATTTAACGGTATCTTTGGTATAATGTTCAATTTATTTTTACATTAACTCCACACGAGGAAAATAATTTCCCTTAGGAGCTATGTCATCTTTGGGGTTGCTTGTGGGAGGTCTTTTTAAGTAAGGGAAGGATTGAACTTATGTTGTAAGAGGGGGGAATCACAGAGTCCGGCAAATCGTTCCACAGCCGAGCTGTTGAATTCAAGAACGAGTCGTAAAAACAACCCATTCTCATGTGTCAACTGGGTACAAATTTTGGGCGCATGTTTGGCGTGTTCCCAACTATGCACCGGTGCCCAAGGGATCAATGACCCTGATTCTACGGAGCATCTTCCATTGTAATTACATTAATTTAATAAGTAATACCGGTAGAACAAGGATAGCTTTCCTGGCTGACTTAAGGTAGGGGAATCTATCAAATAGACCGCCCGTTTCTGCATAGAGTCCAGTATTTTGGGGCTCCAAACCAGAGGAGGCTGCCAAATTCAACAGTGGAGCGCACTTACGATTTGTGCATTGTCAGCAGTTGTGTATTATTAAAATATCTGCGGGCCAGTAGGTACAGTACGCCCAGCTTCTGGTAGGTTATCTTGACTCTGGCTTCGATGAAGCAATGTGTATGAAGCAAGGTGGATGTGGCGAGATGGTATGCGTTTCATTATCTTTATCTAGACCTTGGGTTTGTTTATGTTTATTTGTTGATTGGTTTTATTGATTGACCCCTGTGGTTGGGTGGTTAAGATCATCGACTATGAATCCAGGGTCGCAGGTTCGAATCCGGGCGCGCAAAAGTAAATTTTATTTCATTAACATGACTTAATTCATACAAAAATATGTATCTGAAGTTCCAGCGTGGAAGGAACTCAGTGTTGCCCTGGTGAAAGAATCCAAATCTTTCTCTTTCCCATCTCCTTTTCTTCCCCTCTCCCGTCGGCCTCACAACATAACGGTAACCCACATTTTATTATTATTTTTTTATTTTATTCTAAATTGGTTTTTGTCGTATAGCGCCATCTTGTACTGATTTGAGAAACTTGTAGAGGTGGAATTAAAACTTAATCTTATGTTTACTTTCAATAGATGTCGTTACATCTTTGAATGTTATTGTTGTGAAATCGAACAAAGAGGAATACACAAGCAAATGTAATGTCATAAGTTTAAACTAGTCCCAGCTACAGCTCGTACAAACGTCTTCGACGATCATCGTGTCCCTTCTCACATGAAAATTATAAAGATAGAAGATACTAGAACGATGATCTCGCTGGCACTAGTATATTCATAATGTGTCTTCACCACAAATATATTAGGTAATATTCATAACAATCGCTTGGCAAACGGAATCCAGAAACTAGAAACAGTCGATGTAAGCACTAAAGGGTTTTTAAAAAATTATTTTGTGAATAATTTTATCAGAAATAAAATCAGGGTTCCGTGATAACTCAACACACTTTTAAAAAGTGATATAAAGTCATTAGAAACGCTGATTTTTTGTCAACCTAACCTAACCTAACCTACTTAATTAAACCCAGTTAATAACGTTTTTGTTTCATCACTTTCCATGACTTTATAGTGATGAAACAAAATGAATAACAAAATAAAACCTAACCTAACCTACTGAACACAGTAAATAACGTTTTTGTTTCATCACTTTCCATGACTTTATATAACTTTTTAAATTTGTGATGATTTATCTGGTCACCAAAAAAAATTAATCACGGGAAACTGTCAGATAATCTTAGCCATAAAACAATACCTTAAAAAAGTTATTTCCTATGTGCGGTAATTATTTTTAAATGAAAAAGTGCATTACTTATATAGTAAACAAGTTTATCCCTTGAGGTGATTTTTCACGAAAACGGCGCTACATAAATTAGCCAAATTATTTATATCAATTCTACGTGCTCGAAATGATAGGAAAATATTCAATTTATCCAGAGCGTATTTTTGTTGAAAAGATTAATCGAAAATAGTGATTTCACTGATAGCTTCGCCTTAATTAGTACCAGTGTCGATATTAGTTCAATTCGAATAATATTAACGCCCAGACCCGTAAAATATCACGGGATAGTAAAAAAAGAGCTAATGTGTACTAACAACTCGTCGAAACGTTATACTTAGCTAAAAGCTGCTGCTATTGCCTCCCAGCTATTAAATTGTCTTATTTTTGGCATACCTAGATAGCATTATGCATATTTTACCTAAGTACAGTAATTGGTAGGTAACATTGAGTAACGGGCCTAAAACCAGACAATGCCAGGCACAATAACAACCGAATATTATTTAGGAAACTACATTCCATTGGTTCGTGGTTTGCGTCCAATTATATTTAGAATATTATTAAATTTCGTTGTATTAGAATGCATCGGTAGACATATTAGTTTTTGTGTTCATGGAAGATTTAAAATTCTTCGCTACTTATGTTATTAAAATAATTCTTTGTTATTTAAAAGGAAATTACGACGGGCTAGGAAAAGAGTCACGCGAGGCCGATTATTTTGCCTACGTATTGTGAAACTGAACTAGGAGCCATAATTCGTTTCCTTGGGAACTTTTCTGGGACAAAAAATTGGGAACCCGATAATTCAAATTTGAAAAATAAATGCGTAGCCGAACTACGAAACAGGCGGATGCAAGGCGTAGCCAGGGCCGGTGCTTTTGAGAACAGAGAGAGATTTAAAATTTGATTTCACTTGTTCAGCGTTGAGTGGAAAATAGGCGTTATCCTTAAAATTGCATTCTGAGATAATCGCAATTCAATGTTTTTAGCAGATTATATTTCGAGTATCTTTATATTAGTCGATTGAAAATGATTACAAAACAAGGGAAAACTTCTTTTTATTCCATATATATTAGGTATAGCAAAAATAAATATCTGTTCTTAACGAAATCCGACAATATTCCTAAAACATTCGAGAATTCCCCAGAATATTTCAAATTTCTCAATATTGGCTTGAGAATTTCGACTATAAAACCAAAATTTGAAATTTGCCCTAGATATAGGGAAAATTCCGTTGGAAAAACGGTAATACTACACGTAGATTACATTTCTGGATAATACAACCATATTATTTGCACCATCTCTTAAATCAATATGATGGAAATAATAACTTGTGTTAAGTAGTGGTCTCAACTAAATTTTCCAAGCCCCCCCCTCCCCTTTCTCCCTTGTCAACCCCCTTCCTTTCCCGAAACAATAATTCAATTTTCTGATAATCTTGTTTTTGTCAGGAAGCTTAGAACGAAACAAAAATATAAAAGATTTCAATCACGAGTCTAAATTATAACAGAATTGATACGTCACCACGCACCCAATATCTTTAGGTTTTTGCAGGGTAAGAGGGGACTGCGGGCGGGTGTGCACAAATCTACATTCAAACGTGTCCTATTAAAAAATTTCGTATAATTTGAAACACCTAATATGTACACGGTGTCCGGAAACTCGTAGTACCAGCGGGAAACTGGTGAATACAGAGAACCCAAAAAACCACTTTTCGTTCTAAAGTTTTTAATAAAAATAAAAATTGTCCTCTTTTTTCAGCAACTAAAGGGTTAAAAAACATTTGGAGCCGGGTCTATGCTTCGACGCGAAGTTCGACACATTTAAAAAACATTTAACAGCCGATTTTAACCCCCCAGCGACTGATTTTTTTCAAATTCGATCTGAAAATTCCAATTTCGAACTCGATTTACTTGAAAACGAAAGCTTAATCAAAATACAAAATGTTTCAAACTTGCTATCCGACTTCATAAAAGAAAATTCCAGTGAAAATGAAAAAAAATACTTACTTAAAACGCTATAAACAATAATAAGCCGACGTAGATAAGACAAAAATGCTAACATCACTGATGGAAGAGCCAATGACATATGCATCAATAAACACAATTCTAGGTTTGCTCTGTTTGGTTCAACTCTAATTTCAAATTCAAAAAAATATTTATTCCACTAAAATACAGAGTACAAAGGGTTGCATCCTATAGCTTATAGGTTACATCTATTTCTTCCAGCTAACCCAAATAATAATTATTGCGCGATCTGAACTAATAAATAAAATAAATATATTATTATCATTACTAGCTGAATTCCCCAGCGGAGGTAGTCAGTGACCTTTCTCTCATTATGAAGGTCAAGTGTGCAAAATTTCGTCAACCTAGGAATAAAACTGTAGATTTGTATACAAATCAAATCCACGTCATCCGCCCTCTACTAACAGACACCCCTCCAGTGTATTAGGAGGATTAAAACCTCCCCCCATATATTTTCACAAAAGTTTCGCGACGTTTTCCGACGCTTGACGCCTTTAGGATCTTGATTTGGGCCTTCCGCATCTAAAATTTTGTAAATTCGTATTCATGTTTTCAAAATGATTTAAAAATCCAAGTTAAAAAAGCACTAGGCGCTCGGTTATATCGGGGTGTTTTTCTCTCAAGCGGGGATATTGTTTTGTTTTACTTACATTAGTAGGTAGGTACCTACCTCTCAAATAAAATTACAGGGGTCGTTTGACATGGCGTGACGTGGCGGCTGCGCAGTGGATCGGCCTGATCTCTGCGCAGGCACAATGGTCAATAGTCCTCTGCTTCTGCTTCCGCAAACGCGGAAGTTCTGCACACTTTTCACTCCCGCTTTCAGCTTCTGCTTTCGCAAACATATAACAGATATTTAACGGAATTTTCCAAGACGAGTTCCTTAGCAACCGTGGCGGGCGCCGTGGGAGTGTGGGTGGTGAACGGGTCGATTTGTTTTGTTTCTCGAAATAAGTAATGATAATTATAAATTAAGTAACATCCTGAAGTGTGTGTCGTATGTTGTTTCGCGCGTTTTTTCTCGCTTGCCATCAATTACAGGGTGAAAATGGCGTTATTAAATTTTGATTATTGAATTTAAAATACAGTGGCGGTCAATGAATTTTCAGTAAGCCGAAGTGATGAGATTAAAAAAATACGAAAAATGTATTTTCAGCTACAAAAACATTACTTCATATTTTTCAACCTTACCACTCTATGTTACTGCAAAGTCACGAACCGCGACTGATACCTTAGTCTACCACACTTCATCCAACGAATGTGTAAGGACGGATTGTTTCACAGAATTTGAACAATTTATCAAAATTTAAAGTTGATTTTCAATTTTTGTGAAGGTTCTGTTCAAGTTCTGTTATTATTTAAGTATTTTGAAACAACTGGCCAATACTGATAAAATAACAGAACTTGAATAAAACCTTCACAGAACTTGAAAATCAATTTTGAAATTAGATGAATTGTTCAAATTCTGTGAAATAATACGTCCCAAGATTTTCTATTTTCTATTCCTCGTTGAATTTCTAACACCAATTACACATCCGCATCCGCAAAAAAATAACAATATTTCTGCTTCCGTGATTTAATTTCCGAAACATCTCTAGCCGTTCCGTTTCCAATGCAAAGGCGATTCAATTGAAAACAATGCACATTCGCGTGTTTTTGGTTTGAATATTTGATCACCCAAAAATATCACAGATGCTTTAATTAAATATTGCGAGTAAAACACATCTTGATCTTTGTTTCAACCAGGCATTCTTTTACCGAGTTTTTTTTGAAAGCCTAGAAAATATAAAGTTTCAGATCTGTCAAAATTCTTTAAAAGTATAAAATTTTATATTTGCAAACCTTTTTCTGAATTTCGTGTTTTTGTAATTATATTGATGGAAATTAAGGTTTTATGGAAAACATTTTAATATGCGTCACAAAAAACTTTTTTATTGCATAAATTAAAACAGGCGGACGCCATCTAGTTACAATTTTAACCTTATTAAAAACATAAAAATAAATAGGAGAGACAAAAGGGAGATATAGCATATTATTTACCTGCCGACGTGTAGACTGTCGCCGAGTTACGACAAAAGCGGTCAGACGCTGTGCTTAGATAAAATGATTTGCAGTAGTATGATAGCGACATTTTTATGCCCATTTTATACTAATAATGGCTCATAGCCCATCTCCATTTGTGGTCCATTTACAGAGTTATTGATGTTTAGCTATTATTGTAGCTGCATCTCCTGCCAACCATTTTCCGTCTCATCTCAAACGCGTCACTTAATTCAGTCAAATTATATCGATAACAATCCTCGGAGATTTTTGTTTTCCAAATTGCCAACAAATTGTTGCCAGGGGGCCCGAAAAGTCGGTTGTTTTTTCCTGCAGAAGATCGTCCCAATATTAATCGAAAAAACTCAAGACCAGGGCAACCTGTGCGTGCATCTGAGGAAATTAACCAATTTCAATATTAAGCATTATAATATCTACCGCATGAACACAACACAATATGATATAATACGGACTCAAGAATAATACATAGAATTGGTTTTACAGTGGCGTAAACCATTATATTAGGTAGATATACCTATTTAAAACTTATGGTCTTATTGTATATTTTTTAACAATGGCTCCTGGAAATACAAAATTTCAAAGAACCCATAAAGTAAAAGAATTTAATAATTTCGTTTGTACTAGCTGATTGTACCCAGCGTTGCTGGGAGTTATTCTTAGGAGATAGATACCACTGTGGGCTTTTCTGTAGGCAATTTTAAGATATATAATTCCGCAGTACATTATTTTGATGTATCTCATAAGGTTTAGCCAGCATTAGTAATATAAGCGCCCGAAAATATTTTTTATGGCCTGATTACAAAACATCGACTTTTCTCTACTTTATATAAATATAATATGCATGTATTTTTTATATATAAACCTTCCGGAAGAAATTCTCTAAATGATAGTGAAAATCCTATCAAAATCCGTTGCATGGTTTAGAAGAACTAAGCGCACAAACAGACAGACGCGGATAGCGACATTATTTTATACTATTTAGAGATTTAGATTATTGCGTTGTTCGACTTTATAAAGAGTTTTACAAAATGAGATTTCGTCTACATTTTAAAGGATTTCATCTACATCAGATGTAGACCGTAATTTTCTTCTTATTTTGAATATCAAATGTGTATCAAAATTCTGTTTTAAGACGTTGGAGAAGGGGGTGGGGGTCATTTTTAGAAATTTTTTGTAAACAGTCACTCTTGTTTTGAAGGTCAGTGTGCAAAATGTCATCAATCTTGGGATAAAACTGTTGATTTGTGTAAAAACAAAGGCACGCCGCCCGTCACAGGCACTCTTCTTTATATTACGTAGGCATACAGAAATACGACGCCATTTTAATAAATAATATTTAATTACTAAAGGGAGAAAGATATAAATAAATTATTCACATAGTTACACCCAATAGAACTCAATATAATTAGGTACACGATAATTTATTATGAATATATTTTTAACTTGTAGATAAAATAAAATAATTAAAAAAAATTTTGCTGTTACAAAATTTTATAAAAGTAAAATTCGTTGTTAAAATAAAGAAAAAATATTAAGTGAATTTATAAGTTTTATTTACAGCTGAACAAAAGTTGCATTATTAATTGGGTGCAATAGAAAAAAAACAGTTCTTTTAAAACAACAACAAAGATTAAATAAAAAATATTGACTAAATAAATATTTACCATGTATCATTGAAATAACTGAATAAAAGGGAGAAAAATTAATAATTACTGGAACCATACACAGAGTAAAAATAGTATTGCTAATTTATTAAGAATCTCTTCAAATTATTAAACAAATCCGGTTAAAAACAGGATTGCAGGCCGTTTCCTGATACACTTTTAGTACATTCATAATATATCGGAACACGTGTTCATGCAACTGCATTTGCCTTGATAACATATAATGACGAAATGCAAAAAAATTAGGATATTTATGTTTAATTTTACATGTTCGTATTTCACTAAAATTTATCAGGAATCCCATTGATTCATTCGTTAAGGGCCTTTCGTTTTTAATCGGATTACCAATAATTTGAATAGATTCTTAATAAATTAGCAATACCGATTTTTCTCTGTGCAGTGAGGGGAAGACAAACTCACATTTTGGAATCATACCATATAAGAGTATTAATGGCTAGGGCCAGGTTTCTATTGCACCCCATGTTGGGTCAAATACGTTTGAGGACATGACTAGGCGTGCGTCTAAAAATAATATTCAAACATAGATGACCAAATAAAATTGAGGACTTTACCAATGTAGTTACGTTTATAGAAACGGCAGACACAATTTTTTAAGGTGTGATTGGTGGCGGTTTTTCCGAGCATTTTCTAATTCGCGAAAAAATAATTTAATTCTGAAAACTGTAGTGGTTAGGGTTAGTCAATAATTTCCTGACAAACTTTTTGTAAATTACACAGTCTCTCCTCAGAATTACTCTTTTTCTGATGTTAAGTTCGAAGTGACTTGAAAATCTTCCATTCGATAAACATCGATGCAAGACAAAAAAATCCATAAATTTTCCTACATTCATCAAAAATTTCCAGAAGCATTTTGCTCATGCATATCCATATTATAATATAATAGAAACAAACAGAAACATGGCATGGACACGTGCCGACGGTCGACGAGCTACGACCAAATTGCACGGACTATCCAAGTTCTAATGAGCCAATGAAAGTTATGTGTTTTATTTGTAAAAATAATTGCATCCACGCTGTGCGATTTGAGACAAATAATGATTCATGAACCATCTCCTTTATTTTTATTACCTAAGCGCACAAAAGATCAGTAACTATTATTTAGTGCAAATATTTGACACGATGTTTGAGTACCTACTTATCTACTTTTCACACATCTCCAATATTTAAAAAAGGTACCTATATTCATAGATTCCGATCTTATGTTATGTTATATATGTAGGTACCTACATGCATAATGTTATCTACGTAGGTACCTACCTAACATTTATTATACCGATCCACCCGTTTACGAATTAAATATCGAAAAATCGGACAGCACCACATTTTTTTAAATAATGGCTCGTTATTATTGAACACGCTACAAAAGTTAAGAATTATTTTAGTGAGTAGGAAAGTATCCGCTATAAGTATAAATAAAGTATCCGTTGCTAAGAAGAGGTAAGAGGGCGTACCTGTCAATCACACGGATACCTTTTCTCCGAAAGGGCAATTATTCTTGCGATCGACCAATTTGGGTGAAATTACGAACGAATTTAATTTGGAGGGAACAGGAGAACAGGAGAGGTAAACAGTCCAACGTGGCATGCCACAGGAACAATATGGCATTTGTATTGTCCGATATAGATTATAGATAATTTCACGTGTTGTTATTATCTGGGGACCAGTATTAAAACTCTTTTTTGTAGTAGCCTTCTATGGATATCATAGGAGGCTACTCGACGACGCCTCGTGGTTGTTTAATTGGTTTGTAAATATATTGTTGTTTTAGTGTATAGGTCTTTTATTTTGTTATTTCGTATTTTGCGGCTCCAGATCAGAGGTGGCACATTCAACAGTGGGACGTATTTGTGATTTGTACAGGGTCAACAGTTGTCTACTATCAGATCTGTAGTATCTGCATGCCCTGTACAGTACGCTCAACTTCTGAGAGGGTAACTTAAACGATTTGCTACGTGCACTGAGTGGGAGATTGTGGAACTATGATTTGGGCACATGCTGTGGCAGAAGCTTAGGTACCATTAGAGAGACCCAGGATCTCATATTATTATATTTTTACTCCGTAGTAAGGTAAAAGGGCTAATATTATACCGAGTCAATAGCATTAAAGGTCGTCTTTAATCCCAAACTAACGATCTGGGACCACATATGTATGTATATCAAGTCACTTCAGCTTGCCATAAATTCCCTGGGTTTATCATCAGAACTTCTATACAGTTTAATAATCCAGATGGCATTGTTTGATCCAGATGAAAACGTGTATTGAATCCACACCAAATAAAATGCGTAAATATGCTGGTGCAAAATACATAAGTCCAAAAAAATTGTCCTCAGAATATCTATAATCCACGCGCGGACGCATGTAACTTATCCGTGGTTTATGCAGCGTTTGAACTTAATTGAGGCAACGAATAGTTTTAGCCTAAGAACCAGACATTATGCAAATCTTACAATATTTGCGAATTGACTGTTGCGAACTTCTGCAGCTCATAAACATATGAATACGTACAATACCTACAATACCTACAATAACAACACGACAAAATACACTATTCCACTGCAACACACATAAGCGCAATTACACTGCGAACTCCCCAATATAACGGTTTCAACGGTAGGTGATGTCGATATATTTAATATTACCTTTGCGAATTTCGTGGATCATGTAAAAGATTTATTTCAACACTATTCCTAAATGGAAGTTGTATTTTTGTAAACCAGTCAAATCGATGTATTTTTTAATTGATGTTCTTGTTCTTTTTATATTTGTTTCTTGCATATATTATTTTTTTATGTAATTTTATTTTTATTATTTCTTTCTCATGTTTCAAAATTGTCTGTCATCAAAATTGTACCACCTACACGTAAAAGCTCTCTGGGCGTTAAATAAATAAATATTTAGTTTTAAAATAGTGTAAAACTCTATAGATATCCTATTGCTCTTGGAATGATATGGCTTATACCTACATACGTGTCTGAAAACATTAGCCGCAGTTGTCACCATGACTTGTTCACAGAAGAAAGAAACAACACGGCAGAAAAGATTTTCTAGTCTAGTATTTTTTTTATCATAAGAGGAATGTTGCTATTGAATGGAATTCAAAAACAGTAGATAATTTTTTTATTTTTTATTAAAACAATAATGTAAGTACATATAAAAAGATTATTTACATTAAGTTTCTATATATATTGAGACTTAATACTAGGCATTCTTTGGTGGAAGTGTTAGCTTGTTGTTTGAAGAGGAGTGTACAGTACATTATTGTAGTTATTTATGTGTAATTAATAATATCATAGGTACATGTATTATAGTAAGTAGTTTATATTGAGAAAGTAAAAAAAAAATACATGTTTGGCAAATGCGATGTAAATGTAAATATTGTATTACTAGTAGTTATAAGTTATAACGTATCTAAAAAAATGTAATTGGTTACAATACCTACATAATATTATGTATCTACATATTTGGCGAATAAATTGTCATTCATGGAAAATAAATCAGATATCGCTTAATTTTAAGATTCATTTAAGCAGTTTTCTGTAAAATATTTTTCAGTGTTCAATGTTTGGATTTTGTCATCAATGCATCTTATTTCTTCCCGTAGTCAATTAAAAAAGTTACTATATTTAATTACAATTTATAATAAAAAAAAATTGTAAGTGTAGGTACTTATATTACCAAATAATGTTAAAATAAATAATATTGTATACTGTAAATGAAAAATTAATCTGCCGTACAATATTTTTTTAAAAAGAAGATTTATTTGCATGGCAAACTTGTAGAAATTAATTAATTTCTTAAATTTTCACGGAGAGAACTTACCAATTTAAAATAATATACAAATTAATGAAGAATCGCTTCAAATTATCTGTAATCCGGTTAAAAAAGAGATTGCAGGCCCTTAACGAATGATGTGATATGTTTACTGAAATTTTTTCAGTAAAACACGAACGTGTTATCGCGATGTCGGAACACGTGTTCATAAAAATTAAAATATTTTCGCGTTTCATCATTGTACCAATTTTATCAAGCAGGTGCACGAAAATAACTATGTATTTCGTTATTATATATTGTTAAGGCAAACGAAGGTACATGAACAAGTATTCCGAGATTATTAAGAAATTTCTAAAAGTTTATCAGGAAGCGGCCTGAAATCCTATTTTTAACCGGATTACCAATAATTTGAAGAATTTTTTAGGGCATTGTTGGGTGTTATCTATAGGGGATAGACACATGCCATCGCAGGCTTTTTGTAGGCCTTTTTAAGATATACAATTCCGTAGTACATTATTTTGATGTATCTCATAAGGTTTAGCCAGCGTTATCAATGTAGGCGCCCGAAAATATTTTATTTGGCCTGATTACAAAACATAGACTTTTCTCTACTTTATATAAATATAATATGCATGTATTTTTTATATATAAACCTTCCGGAAGAAATTCTCTAACTGGTAATGAAAACCCTATCAAAATCCGTTGCATGGTTTAGAAGAACTAAGCGCACAATAGATAGTTCACATCATTCATAACTCCCCACTATTCTTCTTGCAAGGTGTTCCTATTATTAAGGCGATGCCATACGTAGTAATGCAAAATCATGTGTTTTTGGTTTGAAATTTTGGTCGCCTAGAAATGTTTCAGATACTTTAATTAAATACTGCGAGTAGAATACATCTTGGCCTTTGAAATAATCGAGTATTTTTTAGATAAGTTTTTTTATAAGCCCAGAAAAAAATAATGTAAAGGCCTATGAAAACTCCTTTAAAGTTCTAAATCTTCTACTTACGAACCCATTTTCGGTTATGATTTTATTGTATAATGTGGCAAATTAAGTTATTTATAAAATGATTCAAAATTTTTTTAATATTTATGCCTGAAAATCCACAAAATAATATAAAAGGCACTTTTTGGCCATGTTTTTTTCTTGCATAAGTCAAAACAGGCGGATGGTGTTAAGCGGGAATTCAAACCTTATCGCCATCTATGTAAGGGTTGTTATTGATAGCGGCTAGATTTAAAATATTAAACGACGTAGTGCATCGCCTTAATAACTTTTATAATATTTTTTCGTTTTTTTATTGCGTAGGTACTACCTACTTTCACATGAATATTGTTATTAAATTAATAACTTTGTGATTAAAAATAATATCAAAGGAAAAATAAATATAAAACATATTTATGTTACTCTTTTAAATCCGCACAGAACATTTTTGATTGATAATGTTAATAAATGAATAATAATTTTAAAAAATTGAAATCAAAAATGAATTAAGATTAATTTGAAATATTTTGAATGGGGTAGAAAAATGCCTGTGTTGGAGGCGTGTAGGGTGTAAAATGAACTAGTGTTATATTTTCACGTTTCAAACTGGAAAATAAATAAGGGACTCGATGTGACCGTTTCCTTTTCTGATTTTTCTGTTTCAGATTTTCGTTTAGAAATCACTTATATTGTCTTCAATATTTAAATATTACAATTTGAGGTTTTACTCAATAAAGTTATTCCGAAAAATACATATATATTTCTAGAGAAAAGTCGATCTTTTGTAATTAAGTCGTAAAAATAATATTTTCGGGCGCATTCATTGCTAATAATGTCTAAACTATATTATAATAAAACAAATAAAAAACTTTTTAATATTTCTACTTTTGAGACCGATAATTCGTGGTGGAATTCCATTATAATATATTATAATAAAACAAATAAAAAACTTTATTCCACTTAATTTTATTTTGACCGTAACCGGTTTCAGCTCGTCAAAGCCATCTTCAGACTGGTACATAAAATTCTTAGTCTACGGTTTATGTACACAACATATGGGGGAGGGGGGAGAGGGGTAGTTTATAGGGTTTTAATCAATTTTATTTGTTACTAAGTCGTTTAAGATTGTGGAATTTCTAAATATTTGGTAATTCCAGTAAGCTAATTACCTTGGGTTTGTAGCTCATTTCAATATTTATTAGGGAAAAAAAAAAAAAACCTCACAGGTAATATGCATTATTAATGACCTAATTTTATTGTCAAATCATTATTTATGATGGGATTATTTTTGCTTTTTGAAAAGATACATGTTTACATTTGAGAAATTATTATAGGAATTAAGAAAGTAGGGACTTAGCAACTGATACTAATAGCTTATTAATTACAAAGATACTTATTGAAGGGGTACATGTTTACATTGAAGTAGGGATGGTCTAACCTAACTACATATTTTAATGTCGAAATTATTATGAAAATTACAATGGATACAAGAGCGGAGACTTGGCAAATGATTCTAATTGTTTATTCATTACAAAGTTAGGGTCTATTTTATTAATTAAGCGAGTAATTTCTAAAGATTCTAATCTATCAAGCTTGTGGCCTTTATTGCAAGTATGGAGGACTTTAACATCTCTGTCTTTATCAAACGAGTGTTTGTTTTCTAATAAATGTGATGCTACATTTGACAATTCGCCTTTATTATTTACCCAATTTGTAAAATGTTCTTTAATACGGGTTTTGAAAGATCTCCCTGTTTGACCAACGTAATATGCTGGGCAGTTAGCGCAGTTCACTTGGTAAACGCCCGAGTTCTCGAGTTTTTCTCTTTTATCTTTGTTGTTAATTAAAATTCTACCTAGAGAGTTTACATTATAAAAAGCTTTTTTGCATTTATCATTATTGGTTAATCTAGATATTTTTGTTGATATTTCACCAATATAAGGGATTTTAACCCATTGTTTATTACTATCTTTTTCATTTTTATTTTCAAGGCCTTGTGAAATGATTGTTAATGTAAGTTTTTTTATCCTTTTTCTCTATTAGCCTATCAATAGTTTCGCTTTTGTATCCGTTGTTATTGGCGATAGTTTTAATAATTTTATTTATTGTTATTAAGTTTAATTTGTAGAACTCCATTTTATTTTTTTATTTTTTATATATACAATAATATTATTATTGGGTTTATAAAAACAGTTTATTTTTAAACAAGTTCTGCTGTGTAATTATTATTACGCGTGACAGCTGTTTCGCCCTCTGAAGGCATTATCAAACTGTGGGTAGCCCACTTACAGACGATACATTTATATTATTTCTAGGTAGGTATTTTAATTTCATTTACTGATTTCTTAATTGATTTCTAAGTAAAATATTAAAAATTATTAATGGTTATTACCCCAGCAAAGTTTCCCCAATTAGTGTAATGTTTAAATTTGACTGAATGTCTTTATGTTAGTTATTCCCAAACGATGACTCATAGGGTTATTTTAATAGCATAATTAAGTACTTCATAGTGCACTCATATTTGCATTAGGTTTGAAGATATCTAGTAGGGGTGAACGAATTATATTTGTTTGTTCATTAATTAGAATAGCTTTCGGATTATTAGAGTTTTTGTTAATTTCTAATTGCTCTAAAAGATTCAGTTTACGGCCTTTATTTTGTACGTGTAACGGAGTTGGTTTATTATTATCATTAAGTGAGTGATTTTCATCTAGGAGATGTTTGGCAAATTGAGATTGTATTTTATTATTATTTTTAAAAGATCTTATATGTTCTTTAAACCTAGTGTTAAAGGACCGGCCCGTTTGTCCAACATAAACAGCGTTGCATTCGTCACACTGGAGTTTATAAATGCCACTATTTTGTAATTTGAGTACCTTACTTTTTGAGTTTTTAAGAGATGATCCTAAGTTGTTATTTGTGCGGAAGGCAATATCTAAACCACACTTTTTGAGGACTTTGGCAATTTTATTAGATGTCTGTCCGATGAATTCTAGACACCCGAATTTATTATTCGTCTTATTATTAGTCGTTGGGTAAATTAATTTAAGGTTATTTTTGTGTTTGTTATTATTAATTATTTTTTCAATGTCTCTACCCTTGAAGCCATTATTTTTAGCAATAGTTAGGATTGTATTTTTTTCCTTCTCGTATGCTTTCTTGTCGAGTGGGATATTAGTAAGCCTATGTACCATTGAGTGGTAGGCAGATAATTTATGTGACCATGGGTGTAAAGATTTATAATTAATGGTCGTATCTGTAAACGTAGGCTTACGGAAAATTTCAAACGTATGTTTATTATTTTCTCTACCGATAGTTAGGTCTAAAAAATTAATTTTATTATTACACTCTCTTTCAACCGTAAAGCAGATTTTACGGTTGATGGAGTTAGCAAATGTGACAAAAAGATCTAATTGTCTGTTGGTACCTTTCCAACAGACCAAAATGTCGTCAACATAACGAACATAGTATATTATGTGTTTGCTAAAGATTGAATTTAAAATTTGTTTTTCAATGTAATCCATGAATATTTCTGCAATCCATGAATATTATTGCAGAAATATTCATGGATTACATTGAAAAACAAATTTTAAATTCAATCTTTAGCAAACACATAATATACTATGTTCGTTATGTTGACGACATTTTGGTCTGTTGGAAAGGTACCAACAGACAATTAGATCTTTTTGTCACATTTGCTAACTCCATCAACCGTAAAATCTGCTTTACGGTTGAAAGAGAGTGTAATAATAAAATTAATTTTTTAGACCTAACTATCGGTAGAGAAAATAATAAACATACGTTTGAAATTTTCCGTAAGCCTACGTTTACAGATACGACCATTAATTATAAATCTTTACACCCATGGTCACATAAATTATCTGCCTACCACTCAATGGTACATAGGCTTACTAATATCCCACTCGACAAGAAAGCATACGAGAAGGAAAAAAATACAATCCTAACTATTGCTAAAAATAATGGCTTCAAGGGTAGAGACATTGAAAAAATAATTAATAATAACAAACACAAAAATAACCTTAAATTAATTTACCCAACGACTAATAATAAGACGAATAATAAATTCGGGTGTCTAGAATTCATCGGACAGACATCTAATAAAATTGCCAAAGTCCTCAAAAAGTGTGGTTTAGATATTGCCTTCCGCACAAATAACAACTTAGGATCATCTCTTAAAAACTCAAAAAGTAAGGTACTCAAATTACAAAATAGTGGCATTTATAAACTCCAGTGTGACGAATGCAACGCTGTTTATGTTGGACAAACGGGCCGGTCCTTTAACACTAGGTTTAAAGAACATATAAGATCTTTTAAAAATAATAATAAAATACAATCTCAATTTGCCAAACATCTCCTAGATGAAAATCACTCACTTAATGATAATAATAAACCAACTCCGTTACACGTACAAAATAAAGGCCGTAAACTGAATCTTTTAGAGCAATTAGAAATTAACAAAAACTCTAATAATCCGAAAGCTATTCTAATTAATGAACAAACAAATATAATTCGTTCACCCCTACTAGATATCTTCAAACCTAATGCAAATATGAGTGCACTATGAAGTACTTAATTATGCTATTAAAATAACCCTATGAGTCATCGTTTGGGAATAACTAACATAAAGACATTCAGTCAAATTTAAACATTACACTAATTGGGGAAACTTTGCTGGGGTAATAACCATTAATAATTTTTAATATTTTACTTAGAAATCAATTAAGAAATCAGTAAATGAAATTAAAATACCTACCTAGAAATAATATAAATGTATCGTCTGTAAGTGGGCTACCCACAGTTTGATAATGCCTTCAGAGGGCGAAACAGCTGTCACGCGTAATAATAATTACACAGCAGAACTTGTTTAAAAATAAACTGTTTTTATAAACCCAATAATAATATTATTGTATATATAAAAAAAAAAAAAAAAAAAAAAAAAAAAAAAAAAAAAAAAAAAAAAAAAAAGTTTTAATAATATTTAATTGATTATTATAATTTATATAATTCAAAGGCACGTGTAAAAGTCTGTGAATGAGTGAATAAAATACTGATAATTTATGTGAAATGTGGTGTCTAGATGTATTGTGTATGATATTATCACTATATGTAGGTTTTCTATAAATTGAAAATTCTAATTTATTGTTAATGATTTCGATACCTATGTCGAGAAAGTTAATCTTATTACCCCCCATTTCCATTGTGAACTGGATTGATTTGTTAATTTTATTGATTTCTTTTAGAAAAATATCTAATTGTCTGTTTGTTCCTGTCCAGATAATCAGAATGTCATCTACATATCTACGGTAGAAGGTGTCTAAACGAAGAAGATGTCGAAGATGAGAAGATGTCTCAAGAAGGTGTCGAAGGAATGTCTAAACCTTATAGTCCAAGCGATGACTGTAAAAATCACATCCCATAGTCCACATGAACCAAATTAGTACTGGGCTTTACTGGGCTGGGCTAACCCCAAATAAGATTAGTTAAAAAAAATCGCATTCATCCAGATTTCGGCCCGGGAGGAGTCCTGGAAAGCGACGACTTCCGGTGTCATTTTTGGGATGAAAATATCCGACGTGCCACATTATCAAAACTAACGGCAAAAGTTGATTGCAAATAAAAATATTTGGGGTTAAAGCCCAGTACTAATTTGGTTCATGTGGCCTATGGGATGGGATTTTTACGGTCATCGCTTGGACTATTATGAGATACATCAAAATATGGTGGATGAGTTGACTTCGCGTTTGGGTCCCACCAGGCGTAGTATGTTCAATTCCTCGGCTGGCTAAGTCCTCCATCACAACACAAGCAACATTTTCCGCTAACTATTGTGGTAGAAGGAGATTTTCAAATATTGGGAATGTTTGTCTTTCTTTAAAAAAAATGTACCACAGAATAAGGAAGTTGAGTCCATTTTTTTTTTTTTATCAATGTGCGCATTCAAACTTAAATACTGGTATTTTTTTTTAAAAGTTTGTTTTCATAATTAAATTAATTCTCAAAGTTTAAATTTTATCAAGCCCGCCAAAACGAGCGGAATCCGAGCGGTAAGAGGCGGGGTGTGGTGTGACGTCATTCGAACTGTGAAAACCACGTCGCTTAAGCATTTTGTATGGAAATTTTTTTAATTCTTCAACAAGGAATTCCAGTAATTTTTTTACCAATGTTAACCGTCTATTAGAATTGATGTTATTAAAAAAAAAGAAAATTGATTAAGATTTCATAGTTAAATTAATATTTTAACTTAGAATATTTGCTTTTCCCGCCCGGTACGGTACTTGTACAGTATTGCCGTCGCTACTTGTTGACGTTCCCCGCGCGAATTCAGGACCACCGCGCAGAAAAGTAAAGACCAAAAGTAAAATAACGGTTTACAGCCCAGTTCACTGTGAGACTTTTCTGGGCGGCCGGCGGCCTGAAGTGTATCACATGCTATGTGACATGTATAATAATAAAAACTTCTAAGTTATGTAATAAACAACATATTATTATAAAGCACTATACGAATATGTATCTTTAGAAATCCATTTCATATAATAATAACAACAAATACGTACATATATTTGACAAACCCAAATAAACCTTTGGCCTATACACCTCTCTCATCTAAACCGACCATCTCTCATGTAATAGAAAGAGATGCACCATAGGTGATCCGTTGTACGTACAAGTCACGACACATGTGACGTCAGAATTCTTTCGACCAATCGTGGAGCGTATACAGTCTATTGCTATTGAATGCTTTTTCAAGAACGTTTAACTAATTCTAAGAATAATAATATAGAAATATATTTATATATTTAGAATCGATATTTTTTGATCTACATGAACATATTTTTTATAAGTCAAAATATTTTTCACTCAACTTCCTTATTATACAGGGTGTCCGGGGGTAAAGTGCAGTAACTTCGTGGGGGGATTCTACATGATCGTAGGAGTAAAAAAGATAAATAACTTTTTCCGAAATTCAAATTTTTTATTTTTCATACAAAAAGACATACCTGCTAAAAAGCCATAGTGTAGGTGCAAACTTACCCGATAAATTTGCAAGTGTGACCGTGGCAACGTTGCATATTTGTGAGTGGCGCGTATCCATGGAAACCGCATGTGAATTGTAAACAATAACAACACAGAGTTCGCCGTATGTTTTGATATTTTACCAAATTCAAAAAGAGAACTGCACTAAAATCACGTTACACTTTTTATTATAAAAAATATTAATAACTCATTGAACACTTAACTAATTTCATCGCTTTTTACTAATAGGCCACTTGCATCATATTTTTTATTTTTTTTTCCGGTTAAGGAAAATATTCTAAGACATTCTGTACTATTATTATTTTTTTAATCGTATTTTTGAAACCCTGGGGATTTTTTGAAAATTTCAATCCGAAAAATCAGACCTTTTTTTAAAAACCGGAAAGACGGGACATAATTTTATAGGTGAGAAAAAACAATGACTACATAGCCGAAAATCATTTAAAAAAAAGAACGTTTTCCACACGAATGACACAGCAGAATAACGAGGCATACCAAAAATATTACATCTCATAAATATTTTTTTCCTTGATCCATCTTATTGATCATAAATCATTATAATGTACAACGTCTATATTAATAAATCCAATGTAATATACTTGTACTTGTAAATTATAATAATAATAAGAATATTATAAAATTTGATTTTGATAAAATCAGCACCATAACCATTATACCTCTAAAACACGTACCGACATCTAAATTGTACGGGGTTCTCTTCACATCTGTCAAAAATTCAAACCAAATGAAAAGTTCGCAGAGAACAAACAATAAATCTAGTGAACGAATTCAAAAATTCTTAGATAAATTAAATTTTCAAAGTTGTTTACTCCGCCCGTCAAATTTTGTAACACATTACATTCAAAGCACGATTTACTAATAGCGGTGGGTGCAGGAGGGGGTGCGGGGGACAGTTTACCAGCTGACCGACTGAATTCGGGTGCCGGAGGTAGTGGGTATTAGTTACCGGGGGGGCGCGGGTTGTAGATTTGGCAACGACGAAAAAAATAATGCCGTCTAGGCACGTCGGAGAAATTTTTCGTTATTAGCTTAAAAGTACATCTAAAAGTTGGAATTTCAGAAAAAGTTATTTATCTTTTTTACTCCTACGATCACGTAGAATCACCTCCCGAAGTTACTGCACTTTACCACCGGACACCCTGTATATCTTAAAAGGCCTACAGAAAAGTCCGCGATGGTATATATGTCTATAATAACCCCCAGCAACGCTGGGTACACGTCAGCTAATATATCATATATTTTATTTCATCATTCTTGATGAAAATTTCCATAAATCGATTAGGCTACGTTAATCAGTAGGTAGGTACATACCCTAGAAAGGTTTAATTCACCTCTTTTACAACGGAAAAAACAATCCTGTTCACATCACGAATATGGCGTAGGTAGGTACTCCCCCTTTTACTCCCGGGAATGTTTTATATCTACCACATAGAACATGCTAGCTGTCACATAGTTTGAACTATAAATTATTAACATCATTATTTACGTGTTAATCTGGAAAGCGCGATTTAAATTTTTTTCAAGAACACAATAATAACTGCAGTTAAAACATATCAGAATTTTAAGCTAAGCACACGTTTATTTATTATAATTATAATACACAGGTTAATACTTTCCCAAATAAAAAAAAAATCCCAGCGGACACGAATTTTATTCATAATATAAGTTTTGATACATAGTTTTTTTTACATGATTTTCGATTACCACACTGGGCACATGCTCGTATTATGGTAGTCAATATGTGTACTTAATTATGTAAATGCATTTATTACACGTAATACCTGCTCGGAGAAAAATGACAATTGCCAATTTATTAAGTGTATTTATTACACGTAATACCTGCTCGGAGAAAAATGACAATTGCCAATTTATTAAGAATATCTTCAAATTATTAGTAATTCCGGTTAAAAACGCGATTGCGGCCTTACGAATGAATTAACTGGTTTCCAGATAAACTTTTAGTAAGTCACGATTATATTATTATGATGTCGGAACATGTGTTCATTACAACGATTATTCTTTGTATTGTCAAGATATACTATTAAGGCAAATCGATAAAACATTCTTAAATTGATGTTTTATAAGGCCTGTTAATTTATCGTGAGAGCAAACATTTATTTCTCTCCGTGTGTTAATACTTACATACACTATTTTTTAAACTATTTATTTAATAAATACGTAATGGTGTTTGAAAGAGAGAGAGTACGAAAACAGTGTGCAATATGGTTGTGAATGAGGAATACTTGGAGCAGGTGGATGAGTTTGTGTATTTAGGTATGTTCTAGAGACATGGGAAGGCTGACAGAGATATTGAAGGTTAAATGCAGGTAACTCCATTAATAGAGGACTGAACGCAGTTGGCGCTAACAAAAAAATGTCCAAAGAAGCGAAGTTAGCAGTCCACAATGGAGTGCTGGTATCTACCTTGATGTATGGATGTGAGGCATGGAACTGGCAGAGAAAAGATGAAAGTAGATTGAATGCTGTTGAAATGAGATCCCCGAGGCGTATGTGTGGTAAAACCATGTTTGATCGTTTGAGGAATGTGGAGATCCGCAAAGAGTGCAAGGCTGATGTAAGCGTAAGGAGTAAGATTAAGAAAGGGAAGCTTAGACGGTTTGGGCATGTGGAACGAATGAGCGAAGAAAGAAGTGCAAGGAGAATATATGATGCAAATGCGAATGGTAGCAGAAGTAGGGGACGCCCGAGGAAGACATGGCACGATCAAGTGAATCAGATACTCGAGTCGGGCCATGTCAAGAGTCAGAATAATAGAAGAGTATATATGAGACGATGTATGAATGTGAATGAGGCAAGAAGTGTGTGCCAAGACCGAGTTGTTCGGCGGTCCGTCCTCTCTGCCTACCGCTGCTGGGAAACGGCGTGATGATTAGTTAGTTAGTTAGTAAGTACGTTAGAAGTTTTAGAAAATGGCTTATTATAAAATATCGAAAAGAAGTTAAGATTTATGAATGGTAAGATTTTTTAAATAATTTTGTTTTTAAAGCCCGTTTAAATTCAGCCAAATTCTGTTGATTAGTAAGAGCTGAGGGAAGTCTATTCCAGATGAGCGGGCCTGTTACACTAAAAGAGCGATCATAGTAAACGGCTCGATTTTACCTAAAAAGTTCTATTAGACGATTACTAACTAGATCTGCTGACCTTAGAGTAAGCTGTCTATTGCTTAAGTTTTGTCGGATACATAGTTCCGATATATAGGCTGGCGACATTCCTTGCAATGCTTTGAAGGTCATTAAGCAGATCCTTAAACTTTCTTATCCTTAATATTCTTGCAGGGCGTCGAAGCCAGTACAACTTTGGTGACCAGATCTGAATAGTCAGGTACTTTCCCACCTTCCTCTCCCCCACCTCCTTCCCCTCCCCACTAATTTCAGCCTCACAACATACCCCAATTGGAGATGCAATAGTCAGACGGTTGGGAGCAGTTGGGGCATTTGTGCGGTATCACAATAAAAAAAATGTCACTGCACGGATAAAACTTACTGATATACAATTTTGTTAATTTATTAAAAATCTATTCAAACTATTTGTTTTCCTGTTAAAAACGGAACTGTAGGCCTATGACGAATGAATTGACAAATTTCATAACAAACTATCACTAAAGCACGAATATGTGATAGGAAGTCGGAACACGTGTTCTTAAAAAATATAATATTTCGCATCTCGTCCATTATATTTATGAGGACAAGGCCAACTGATGTTCAGATAAATTCTGAATGACTAATATTTTATTAAGAAATGGGCATGCAGTCACATTTTTTCGCTGTTTTTGTTGGATGAATTATGCATTTTAGTTGTGAGTAGGTAGTAATGGCTCTAAAAAATTTATTGTGTCTTTTTCATAAAATCCTTACTTGCGCACGCCGGGATTTGAACCCGGCTTGGTACGTTGACAACGGAAACCGACAGAAAACTGCATTAAGAAAACTTAATTTAGGTAGCAGATTAACAAAGTTCTTCTTGGAAATGGTTTCTTCCGCTGTTTCCATCGAGGAATATAGGAAATAAATACAAGGGTTTTTGCATCGACCGTTAAGCCAGTTCCCCATAATTACACTTGAGAAAACCGATAATTATAAGTCAAACGAATACCATCTTAATTAATTATTCACGATCAACCGGATAAGGACTGTAGGATCAACAGTGGATACCTAACTATGCTTGATATTCCTTCACTATGAATACCTATCTAACGCAAAAGGTCATCAATACACGGAAAACAACAATTTACCAAATTATTGATTCAATAAATACTATGAATATGTAGGTACCTAATTACTTATTACTATGGCAACATTGTCATCTTCAATTTTGTGCAGTTTAAGAGGAAGCCACAAGCCGAAAATTTGTATATTCTAGGTATACCTTATATTGTAGGTAATAGGCATTAAAATCGCTTGACAAACGGAGTCTAGAAACGTTCGATTTCAAGCACAAAACTGGTTTTTATTTATTTTTTAAATAATTTTATAAGAAAGCAAAAAAAGTTAATCGAGTGAAACGGTCACAGATTTAGCTAAAATACTGTATTTTTTTAAAGTCATTTCCTTTACACGTTCATACATTTCTATTGAAAAATATTTTTTTTTACTAGTTTATATATATATTTTTATTGAGTAATTTATTGTTTTATTTGTATTCTACTCAAGCGAAACGATAGAAAAACCTTCAATTTATGTAAAAAATATTTTTTGGTATTGATAATGTACACCAATTCGTTATAAAGATTAATCAAAATAGTGATTTAGCATTAAGCTTAGCCTTAATCCAATGAAACTCATCACTCATCACGCATGAGACAATGAATGTGTATCAATTTCATTATCTACCAGGGGCGGACTAATTATCAAAATGGCCCGCAGAAAATTGTACCTACCCGATGGTTTATGGATCGATTTATTTTTCCTTGGGGAAATTGTGTTTTATTTACTTAGCCTAGGATCTCCGTTTGTAGGTGATTTTTTAAAATTTATTTACGCGAATTTCAAATTCAAATAACTATTTATTGTTAAAAAATATATAAATGTCCAGTTTTGTGGTACTACATTGCCCTGGGATCATTGGAGGCTCAATCTCGCGCTACTTCGATGGTCTCGGATCAAAGCAGGCCTCCGAAGGCCTCGAAACATTGTAGGCCTTGCGCTACTTGTTAAAATATAAATCATTTAGAATATATGGAGAACCCATGTTCTTTTCCTAATAAATATCATTACGGAATGCGACAATATCAGTATGTCAATGTCAACATCAGTATTTGTATGAACAAGTGTTCCGCCTTCCTCATAAAACATTCGCTTTTGACTGATACTTTGTTAGGAACTCTGTCAATTAATTTGTTATTGGCCTGCAGTCCGTTTTTAACAAGAAAACTAATAATTTTACCAGATTTTTAATAAATTAACAGTATTTCATATCAGTAAGGTTTCTCCGTGTGACATTAGTTCACTGCAGGCCGTTTTGCACTAATCCGATGACTTGAATTCATTGCAGTCCCAACTTTGCGTTAATCCGATGACCTTAATTCATTGCAGGCCCAGCATTGCGTTACTCCGATGATGGTTTTCTTTGCTGGCCCAGCTTTGTGCTACTCCAATGATCTTAGTCCAATGAAGATCCAGCTTTGCGTTGCTTCGATGACCTTAGTTCATTGCAGGCCCCGCTTTGGGCTACTCCAATGTTTTCATTATTCATTTCAGCTCTAGCTTTGCTTTATCTTTCGCTACTTCGATGATCTCAGTTCATTGCATGTCCAGTTTCATGCCATTTCACATCATTGCTATGGTCTCGGATTATTTTACAAATCTAATTCGGTTGGAAATGTGCTAGTTCGCTCCTATTACAATTTTTATTTGTTTTTTTTTTTTTTTAAAAGAAAGACAAACATTCCCGGGTTACGAATAACCCAACAATGTTTGAAAATCTCCTACTACCACCACAGAAAGCCGAAAATGTTGCTTGTGTTGTGATGGAGGACTTAGCCAGCCGAGGAATCGAACACGCGACGCTCGGGTGAGACCCAAGCGCTATGCCCACTCAACCACTGACCGGTCAAATTATTTACCTATTAGTTTTTGCAATAAGCTGTGAATGATCGAAAGATTCCTCTTCAACAAATATCAAGCCTACCTTACAACTACATTCCCAGCTAACTATTTTATTGCATGCATTAATATGCAATTATTATACTTCAAGGGCTGCGATTGTTACAAACATCACATAGTTACTATAACTGATTATTAAAGTGGTAACAGTGGCGTCCATAACAATTTTATGAAATTCTTCAATTAATTATTACGACAAGCTACTGACTTAGTTTTGACTTTCTGATTACTTGATTAATTACAAACGAATTTATCCAGATTATATAGGTAAATCCAAAATTTGTTGTTTTGTCTTTTTTCGTTCAACGTTCACATTTATAAATAAACAATTGAAAACTATGTATCAAACAATATGGCGTCTTTGTAGATGGATATTTCAAAGTTACATAGACTGCGATGGTCATCGAAAACTGAAAACGGAAATTCGGAGTAATATCGGAGCACGTGCTCATACTGCTCATGCACCTGCATAAACCACATTGTATTTGTCTTAAAAATATATATTGACGAAATGAGAAAATGTTAAGATTTTTATGAACACGTGTTAAGACATCGTGAAAAATATTGATATTTTAGAAAAAAAATATCAGAATACCTATCGATTCATTCGTTAATTTGCCGCAATCCCGTTTTAAATCGAATTAAGAATAATTTTAAGATTCTTAATAAATTTGCAATATATTTTTTTATCAGTAAGTTTTCTCCATGTGATATCTCTAAATAATATCTTGCCTGAACAGACTGTGCAATAGTTACAATAGCGTATTATCCAAGGTGGATATTTTCAGTTGCAAATTTACAAAATACAAGAGGTCCATAAAATAATATTTTTCTGATGGTTTGTGAATAATGTTATGTCTCTATTCTTTATATTTCTATTATGTTTTGATTTATATCTACAACCCCTCTCCATGGCTATAAATGTTTTGTTTTGTAAATTTTCGTTTTATATAATCTTTTATTTTGTATAAATTTTTGAATTCATAATCCTTTCTTACAAATTTAATTTACTTATTCCTTATTATGCTGTCTCAGTAGAGGTAAAGTCACAAGGATGAAATCCATAATTGGTTTTATTTTGGCTATATAATACTTATGTACAAACTGAAATAAATGAAAACTATCGATTTCCCGTAAATTAATAAAGTCGCTATCCGCGTCTATCTATTTGCGCGCTTAGTTCTTCTAAACTACGGAACGGATTTTGACAGGGTCACCATCATTTAAAGAACTTTTTCTGGAAGGTTTACATATACAAAAAATGTCATTATATATTTATAGAAAGTAGAGAAAAGTCGAAGTTTTCTAATCAAGTCGTAAAAATATATTTTCGGGCGCTTACATTGCTAACGCTGGCTAAATCTTATGAGATACATCAAAATAATTTTCTAAGGAATTGTACATATTTTAAAGAAAGGCCTACAAAAAAATCCACGATGGTATGATATGATATGTCTCCTAATGGTGAGAGACCACCATTTAGAATCGAATCCACGTTTGGTGACCAGATCTGAATAACCAGGTACTTCCCAACCTTTATCTTCCCCATCTTATTTCTTTCCCCACTACCTTCAGCCTCACAACATACCCCGATTTATGATGCCATAGTCCTACAGGCTCCGGACTGTTGGCAGCAATTAAAACTCTTGTGCCGTATTTACACATTTTTCAGTTTTGTTTTAGAAATAACCCCCAATGATACGCCACTTCAATCGACCTTTAATCGCCTGAATACCACAATAGCAGTTGAATGGTTAACTTGTTAATATTCATGAAATTTAACTTTTTACTGATTTGCAGCAGAGATAAGATTAGCTTGCAATGTTTTGAAAAGCTTCATTAAGAAAACCAGTTTTTATTTTAAAAAATAATGGGAATTATCCCAAACGTTGGCGAAATAATTCATAATGCAACAAATGGCGGAAAAGTGAATATTTATATTCATACTTATTAATTATAAATCATTCATTACGCCATGAAGTTATGACTGACTGAATAAGAAATAATAATTATTGACCTTTTTAAATTTTTTTCTTTACTGTCGATAATCGGCGTCCATAGAAATACAGTTCTTACATAATCATACAAAATAATAGATTAAGGCGAAGCTTAATGCTAAATCACTATTTTGATTAATCTTTATAACGAATTGGTGTACATATGAATAGCAAAAAAAATATGCTTTAGATAAATTAAAGATTTTCCTATCGTTTCGCTTGAGTAGAATACAAATAAAATAATAATTTACTCAATAAAAATATAAATGTAAGCAACTTTTAAAAAATACAGTATTATATATCTTTGACAGTTTCACTTGATTAACTTTTATGCTTTCTTATATAATTATTTCACAAAATAAATAAAAACCCGGTTTGTGCTTGAAATCGAACGTTTCTAGACTCCTTTTGTCAAGCAATTTTAATGCCTATTACCTACGATGTAAGGTATACCAAGAATGTACACATTTTTAGCTTGTAGCTTTCTCTTAAGGCGATGCACTACGTCGTGTAATATTTTAAATTGAGCCGCTATCAATAACAACCCTTACGTAGATAGCGATAAGGTTTAAATTCCCGCGTCACACCATCCGCCTGTTTTGATTTATGTAAGAAAAAAACATGGCCAAAAAGTGCCTTTTATTTTATTTTGTGGATGTTCAGACATACATATTTAATTTTTTTCCCTAATTTTATAAATAACTTAATTTTCCACAATATACAATAAAATCATAACCGAAAATGGGTTCGTAAGTAGGAGATTTCGAACTTTAAAGCAGTTTTCATAGTCCTTATACATTATTTTTTTCTGGGCTTATAAAAAGACCTATCTAAAAAATACTCGATCATTTCAAAGGCCAAGATGTATTCTACTCGCAGTATTTAATTAAAGCATCTGAAACATTTCTAGGCAACAACATTTTCAATACAAAAACACATGATTTTGTATTACTACGTATGGCATCGCCTTAAAGACGGGTTGTTTCGGAGAGTTTGAACAGTTCTTCAAATTTCAATGTTTATTTTCGGGTTCTGTGAATATCCCATTCAAGTTCTGTAATTATATCATTATATAGGCTAGTTGCTTGAAATAATAACAAACCTTGAATATAACTTTCACAGAACTTGAAAATTAACTTTGAAATTTGAAGAATTATTCAAATTCTCCGAAACAACCCCTCCTAACATTATTAGAAGTTACCGTAAGTAATTATCTATATAATTTAATTGCATGTTTTACTTTACCTATCCCACTAGGTGTGACCTGTTCTAAGGCAGGTGACAGGAATGTACAGTAAACGTATTTCATTGCCATGTTATTAGAAAAAAACACACAGAAAACAAAGAAATCAAATTTAGGTAAATATATTGATGGAGAAGAATTAATATAGTGTGTGGTGTGTAAAAGGACGCCCGAGGAAGTCATGACATGATCAAGTTAATGAGATACTTGAGTCGGGCCATGTCAAGAGTCAGAATAATAAAAGAGTATGTATGAGACAATGTATGAATGTGAATGAGGCAAGAAGTGTTTGCCAAGATCGACTTGTTTAGAGGTCCGTCCTCTCTGCCCACCCCTGCGAGGATACGGCGTGATGGTAAGTTAGATAGTGTCTAAAAGAAGATGAAAAAATTAGGTGATATAAAATAAAAAGGCAAGACATAAATTTGAATGGTATTGATCTGGACAACGTTTACTTTCAACAAGACGGCGCTACGTGCCACACAAGCAACGAAACCATTGATCTTTATGAATATCAAAATAACACCTCTTATTGGAAAACCCTGTATAAGCAATGGAAAAAAATAACGAGTTCTAATCTGTTAATTTAATTAACACCTCCCTAATTGAGAATAATTCGTGTTTTTAAAGAAAAACAACAGTTACCTACAACAGTTTTAAAAGAAAAACCAAATCCCCACCACGATCTATGGAACTTTGATATTATGTTCAACTGTTCCAATTGCTTTAATTTCTCAGTAGGTACCTGTTTAAATTTTTGGTAAATTTAATGGAAAGTTTTTTTGGGACATCACTTTGGACCACAATTTATTACTCATCACATTCATTAAATAGATGGTGCTAATAATTTGTTTTTAAATTATTGATTTTTAGGTTAAGTACTTAACGACGGTATCGAAATATTTTCGGTTTTAAAATTAATTTATTCTTTAAAAACATCAATTAAGTACTCATATAAATATTTACCTATTCAGGCGTCATATAAATACATGTTTTATTTTCTGGTGAATAATAGGTATATTGTGATATAAAATAAAACTTATCTACGATTTCTAAGAGGATTGTCTTGAGAATATTTACTTTTATCAACTAACTAAGTAAGTGTCACAAATATAATGTATATCTTAATTTTAAATTGGGTGCTAAAGAACATGTCACATTCCGAGTCACACATATTATGTATCTCTTAATTTACAAACGAGTGCTGAAGAACATATCACATTCTGTGTCACACATATTGTGTATCTCTTATTTTTCAAACAAGTGCTGAAGAACATGTCACATTCTGTGGCACACATAGTGTGGATCTTTTAATTTTCAAACGAGTGCTGAAGAACATGTCACATTCTGTGTCACACATATTATGTATCTCTTATTTTTCAATGTTTTGCTTAAATAGAGGTTTCATTTTGCACGCTATATTCGCAACCTTCGTGGTTAAACGTCAATGTTGAATGGATAGACTGTAGACTGCCATTAGCCAACAGGTACATACTGGAAGAAGTAAGAAAAGGTAAATAAAGAGGGTTCATTGTAGCAGCCCATCTCTTGACTGGGGGTAATTATCACCAGCCATGTGCAGTCTGTAGTCTGTTGTAGTTTGTTCCTACCATCACGGAATGCACCCAGTGCTGCAGTAATTGTTGCATTATTTGTTGCGTTTTCTCTCCTGGCATGCGATGCCGTTTTACCCGAAATCCGAGATTTTGCCGCCATCTGACTTAGTTCTCGGCCATTCCCCGAGAGGGCTGACTGTCTGTTGGAGGAGTTTCCACCCACGCGGAACGGCGGTTCGCGATAATTCACCCGCGAAAAGTGACAAAAGAGTCCACGCGTGAAATGTGATGCGAGGCCACGCGCGATATGTGACGAACGCCAAGTCTACGCGGGAAAACTGACAAATGTTATGTTTACGCGCGAAATGTGACAAAACGTCATGCCTACCCGCAAAAATGTGCCGTGGTTGTGATAAATGACGTTAGATGTCGCTGTAGTGTCGTGGGAGTGACGGTGCTGTGCAACATTTATGTAGTTTGTACACCGGTATAGTTGATGTAAATGTATTATGGTTGGGAATTATGCAAATGGAAAAACTTCGGAAAGTGGAAATTTGATTGTAGGTATGTAGGGGTGAAGTTATAATTAGACACTTAACAGCTAGACTAAAACGAATGCACCTAGGTACAGTCAGTACCTTCATACCTAAATAATTTAGACGACAACAACACAACAGATTTCATAACACATCATGTCACATAGTTGAAATTTGCTTCGGTATCGTACTTTTGTCAGTAACATACAATTAAGCACACATATGTGGGGATCTTAAAACCATCAGACGTGGCACATGCCTGTAATGGCGCTCGAACATGATTCAGAATTTCAAGGAATAATATCGTTAATTTGAGTTTTTTTTTCATTTACAACTGAATATTCACACTACAGTTCTAGAGTTCTTGCTGCTTCAAAAACGAACAAATAAACCAAATTACAGGTAATACATATCTAGGGTGTCCGGGGGTAAAGTGCGCTAACTTTGGGAGGTGATTCTACATGATGGTAGAAGTAAAAAAGATAAATAACTTTTCTAGAAATTCCATATGTAGATATAAATATGTTTTCCCCATATAAACAATTCAAGTTTATTACGTAAAAACTGCAATAAAAAGTTTACTAGTACTATGCTATAGAATCACCCCCGAAGTAAATTAGACTTAGACAGTTAGATTTTCATAAATTAGTATCATCATTCTTTTTCAGGGTTGGAAAATGGAATGGGGGGTGGTTTTTTTTAAATATCGTGTAGACTGTCCCCTTTCTTTTGTTTTGAAGTTCAAGTGTGCAAAATTTCATCAATCTCGGAATAAAACTGTATAGATTTGTATAAAAAAAACAAAGTCACTCCGCCCGCCACAGACACTCTTCTTTATATTTAGGTACCTTCCTAATTATAGATAGATATGTAATTTTCTAAATAGAATGGTAATTATTAATAATACATTTTTTCACTTCGAAATCTGTAAGACACAGCAAGAAGGGAATTGCGCCCGTGAGGTGATTTTCTCACGATAACGGCTCTGCAGAAATAATCCAAATATCATGAATAAATAATCAAAACAACCTTCAATGATAATGTAACGGTACCTACGGTTCAAATACAGGAATCTACCCTTTGATTAAATCAAAATTCACGTAATTAAACATTAAATTTAATTAATTAAGGAGGTAACGATGTCGTGAATTTGAAATAAAAACTCGATGTATTTACTCATCTACCCTTTCATTTCGCGCAAAGAAATATAATTTAACTGCGTAAAAAACTTAACAATAAAATGTAATTGCGTCCAATTAGTTCCTAGTTAGCTACCATACTTAATAAGATATTTCCCAGAACATTTCCAACATTTTCTCGAAGGTAAAACATTCTTATCCTCGCTGTATCGGGGAAAAATTGCGCCGCTTCCGTTGCAAATTTTCACGTTGCCGTTAAAGGCTATTTCAGTTCGAGGGGGGGTGAGATGTTGGGGGATGTTGGTTGTAGTTGGGGGTATCGGGGGGAGGGGGTGAAAGTGGGACCAATTTGCGATGCTATCGCAAAGGGTTGTTTTATATCCAGTAGGAAATTGTAGAGCATAAGTACACTGCAATTACCAGTAATATTTTATACATTTGCACCGTGATTTTGTATATTCAGAAAGAGCAGAAAATAAAGCGTAGAGTTTTGTTTATGTTGCAAAACACCATTAACACTAATGCATTTGAAGCATTTGAACGGTGACACAGTTGAAACATAAATGAAAATGAAAATATAAACAAAACAAATTAACTTAACCAAAAAAACATAAAAATCGATTTTAATATGGAAAAAAAAAATTAAATAAATACATTTTGTAGTATAGAGGACAAAACGTAACCCAACTATGTCTTAGCACCTACCCATACTTGCTTTGCATTCAAATTCGTACATCAACTCGCCTGTAGACTGGTACCTATTTAATTTTATGTTTTTCCGACTTTTAACATGACCAGACATTTGGTTTACCTCCTGCAGGTCTAGCACGATCAAACTAATAACTTAACAATATCAGATCGATAGGCTCAACATCCGACGATTTTATACCGATATCCCTAACACGGTTGCGCTATCGATAGCCTAACCGATATTGACGAAATAAATAAGATATCTTTATACGATGGCAACACTGCGGGTCTGTATATGAATTGACAATTTCAAACATCAAACCCCTACGTAAAAAATAAAAATACTAATAAATCGACAATGTCGAATTTAAATTGAAACGTTAATATAAATTTTCAGTCCGACATTAAAAATGGAGCCAATCAGTTAATGGGGTATTTGATCACGACATTTAAACAAATTTCGTTTCTCCAAGCTGGAACGGAATCAATTGATCGTGCTTTAGATTAATTAATTAAGTCTATAGATCGCGTATACGATTTATTTCAATTTACTTATAATCATTACTAGGCCAGTTACTTTGCATAACAGACAGCAATATTCAAATTGCGTATATTGACAGTTAACCGAAAATCTTGGAGGCCGCGCTTAAAGCGGCGGCTTTTGTCTACCAACTGACGGAATCATATTGTTATGCTGACCGTGTTCGCAAATATCGCTAACTGACCATGGTTGACTGATTTAGTCATTATCGTATCGTATATTAGATAACCTGGAGCTTCTAGGTTTCTTAATCAGTGCTACAATCTATTCCCTAAGGACCAGTTGACAAACAGAATTTGAACAATTCATCAAATTTCAAAGTTTGTTTTTAAGTTCTGCGAAGATTCTATTCAAGTTTTGTCATTATTTCAGTTTTGTGAAACAACTGGCCAATGATGATATAATAACAAAACTTGAATAGATTCTTCAGAGAACTTGAAGATCAACTTTGAAATTTGAGTCCTTAGACTTCCTTTTCGCTCAATCCATTATATAATTCTTTTTGAGTACCGCTTTAACTTGAGATATTGAAAGTTTTTAGTAAAAAGTGCATTGAAACTTTGGGTGAAACTTGATAGTAACTTCTAGAAAATACAAAAATTTATACACGCCGACAAAATTATTGACTGATCGTAGTCTGTTTTAATTTTTAACTCGACTGTTTGGCATTTTACCTGTGTGTACATTTTTTGTACGTTCCATTTCTGGTTTCGAAAATTTTCTGCATTCACTTTATTATTCAAGTAATCCTTACTTTGACTACATGGCTAATATTGACTAGGTGGCTAACTACAACTGAGTTTTTAAATTTACACCGACACAAAGAAAGTTGGAATAATTATTATCATTGTGTTAGCGATGTTTCATATGATATATGTACTGATCACAGAACTAACCACGATTGTCATGAGCTGATATTTGGGTATGAAGAGGGTCCCCATCTTTATTTTCCTTGCTAAAACACAACAGACCACTCGTTACCCTCTAGTTGCCCATAATTCAGCACCTCCCCGCGATCAGTTCCCTCGAACTAAATAGGGTTGCTAGTTGCTACCCCCATTCAGAACCCCTCGGGGGAGTGGCGAGCTGATGGTATAGCGGGAGAGGGAGGTACTAGTTAATATTTCAGGAAGCCAGCCCAGGGGTTGGTTCACTCTCCCCATTTGACTTTCATTCTGGTCTCTCCATAGTGTGAATCAGGACGATTAGGGTTGTTTCCACTAAGATATTCTCGGTATTGCCCTGGTGAAGGATCACAAATCAAAATTGAAACGTTGCTTGGTCAGATAACCTTTCTCTGGCTCATCTTCTTTCCCTCCCCTTTATATTTCTTACTCCAATCGGATATGCCATAGTCTCAGTCCAGATAATTGGGAGCAGTTTCAACTGCATAAAAAAGGTATCTCGGTTTCTTTTTGACAACTTTTCTTCAATCTTAATTAGTTCATTCAAAAATTATTTTTCTTTATTAAGTTCTGCCTACAGTTTTATAGCTTTATATCTTATGATAAACATGCATGTTTGTGTGATTGTAAATTAGAGATCTCGAAAGATATAATGTGATCAAAACCTTGGAATATTCCACGAACGTGTAAAACGCAATTTTATGCAAAAGCAATTATCGTGTTTGTAATGCAATGAGCATGTATCAAAATGATTTAGTTGTTAATAAATGTTTTATGTGAAATTTGTTTTAGTTAAGAGGAACGGCTGCCCGGCCTTTTTCACACAAAACTTAAAATTGGTACTGAGGCCAAAATACCCAAAAAACTGAAAAACTATTTATTTTTATTCAAAAGGTTTAAGAATGATATAGTACGTATATGTGCTACTTAATTTATTTGTGTTTTTTTATTATATAATATAGGCCATTAAAGGATTCAATTTTTCATGACTTTAGATCAAGCAATCATCTGAGAGTTAACGATAAATATTTAAATAAAAATGCTCTCTTTAATATGCAAATATAATGAAAATAAAATAAACTGATTATAAAAGTATTTTGATGGACGTAAATTTAAATAATAAACAATTGATTTACGTTGGAATACAAATTAGTCACATATAAATAAAAATTTCCACCAAAAAATGTCTTTTTTACAAGGTTTTATATATTTTAACACAATAAATGGGGTAAGATGATTAAAAAAAATAATTATCGTTAACTCACAAATAAATGCCAAATTTGCAAATAAAATCGAGAAAAATCGATTTCTTTAATGCCCTATATTTTATAATTTGACACACATATTACTAAAGTAACAAAAATTCGTACTAGATATTTACCAGAATTTTCGATAACATAAAAAAAAATAGTTTTGTTGGTTATTTTGGCCTCAATTTCTAATTTATATTTTCTATGAATTATTCAAAGAACACATAATAAGGTATGTTACTATTTATTTTTTTCATACCACTTTGTAATATACAAGAAAGTTTTTTTTTAAATTACAATAAATTTCATATTCGTCTCCCAGTGAAAGAGGAAGAAGCAATTTTGACCGAAGTAGTGATTTTATATCCTGTTTATCAGGAGGGTACATTCCGTTTATCTTTATATAGACATAGCAAAAAACGTTGTAATTGAGACCACATGACTCAAACTACCGCCATCTTTATTAACAGGCCATGCTGTTGAAAATGAATTGATAGTTAAAGAGACCTATTTTCGGAATTTTGCATTTGGTTTAGCAGGGTTTGGTACTAATCCCTGCTACTAACATTTTTTTATTTTTTTTATTTAATATTTGAAAAAATATATTTTTACATAGATAAGTATACAGGATAAAAAAGATATAAAACAATAGAAATTAAAGTAGCCTTTCCTCACCATAAAGAGACAATGCTCTTGTGTTTGGTGAGGGAATTCTAGTTCAATTATGTACATGTTAGTATTAAGGTAAATAATTATAAAGAAACAACACAATATTTAAACAATATTACTTCTAGATGTAAGTAGTAAACGTATTTTGGACTTAAAATAGTTTAAGGTATTTTTTTAATTTAACGTGAAATTCCTGAATATTTTCGATATTTTTTAAATTTAATAGAATAAATTATGACTAGATAAAGATAGGTATTTTGAATGAGCTTAGTGTTAAATTTTGGGATTTTAATAGTTTTCTGGTATCTTGCTGATGTATTGAATTAATTAATTAACATATACTATTATACATACTAAACTTGTGCAAAAGTCCGAAAGCGGGTATCTTTAACTGTCAGTTCATTTTCTACATCATGGCTTGTATTAATAAAAGATGGTGGTGCTTAAACCAGTTAATAAATTAATGATATCATTTTAAAACAAATGTCTATCCATACAATTTGTTTTTTGTTCGTGTGTCCCTCGTTTGATCGCCTTCACAGGTAATGTTTTAACTCTGAAGAACTTTGCTGAAACAGGTTTGTAGGTTTTGTAGTCCCACCCTGCCTAACAGTAACAAAAATAATTTTCTTATATATATCTACTTCAGCTAACCGCAGAGCGGAAAGTATGTCGGTCGCCCGACAGATGGCGTATGGTGTCGAACACATCTATTTTTTTCTATACAAATTATTATAATAATAGCAGTTCTTATCTGATTGTTATAAGGTATTTTATAGGTATGAATGTACGGGCATGTTCATTGTTCGTATGTAGGTACTCAGCAGAGTCAATACAGACTTTATAATAACCAAGAAATAGAATATTGTTGGTAGGTAGGTACCTATCTTAATTTTCTGTAGATGGGTAGATTGTTTTCTTTTAGATGTCTGAATAATTATAGTAAACGTCTCGTCGGTTATTGTGTTAAGACGAACAATATCTTAACGACGACGTTAAGTGAATAAGCTATGCACAAAAATATACCTAGCGCAGCCCTATTGGACAGGCCTAGAAATTGATCTTCAGTTGCGTTTATTTTAATTATTTCTTATGAAAATTTGACTTAAATCTCAGATGTTTCGAACTCACCGTCTAGAAAAATAAAATCAAGTTCTTACCGCTAATTGTATAATTAAAATAATAAAAAAATCCAAAACCGTTTTACGTAAAATATTTGAATGGTAAGGTACCTACTGTTTTTATTAAAAATATTTATATATAGATATATAAAATTAATAAAAAATGCGAGCATTGACCAAACCCCCTTTATTGTGTCGCCTTAACCGGGGAGAAGTGGCATCTAGGAACCGTTTTTTGAAAGGGCCGACGATGACGGATTTGTATTTTTTTTACTAACAATATTGTTCATAAATCATCCGTTGTAGTTTGACGGTTGGCAGACAAGATATCAAAAACGTACGTTCGTTCGAAGTTTTCCCCGCTAAAAAAATAAACTTTGATTTCCTATAACTTTGTTGACTTATGACATATTCGTAGTTAATAGTGTTTAGTTGAATCTATTGTTGCATTATGAATACAATTAGAATATTGTTTTTGTACAAATTAAAATAACACAATTTTGTATTACAAACGACGTGATTGATATTAAGGTAATTTAACATTATTAGCGAATGTTGTGAAAGACCTAATTAATTTATTTGTTTTAAGGAACATAAACAGTCTTAATATTAATTTAATATGCAAAGGATGATGCAAAAACAACTAAGTATTTAGTGAATGTAGACTAAAATATAAAAGCAGGACTAAGTAACAAATTTTAAAGCCGAACTAAGTAACGAATATAAAAACGTATAAAATACAAGTAGAAAAAATTTAATACACCTATATAATGCATTATACAAGAATATATGTGTTTATAAGTATACAGGACGGATGTGGGAGTGGGAAATGGGGGAGGAAAGGGACGAGGAAATTAAAAAAATAATAAAATACCAATTTAATGATAAAATAAGGTAAAATTAATTTAATCATTATGATTTAATTAATTGTATTAATTATTACTATTCGACTTATAGAGTATTGGAGCAGTGGCGGCTCGTGACTAATATAATATTCGACAATATTAATGTTAATTAGTCCAAAGAGGTTTTTTTTTTCGAAAATTCTGTTTTCTTATGAAGATTTTCAGAAAATGTCATTTGAGATTTGAGACAAATCTTCACACAAAAATCGAACTTTCGGGAAAAAAAACGTTTTCGGCTACAAAAACATAAAAAATTACATTAGCACTTTAGTACACCCAAAAGTCACGAGCCGCCACTGCATTGGAGAAGCTGGTTCTTTGCAATACTATATAAATAAAAATAAAATGTATATTTATTATTGGTTATGTATAACTGTAAATCTGCATTTAAAATAAAATAAATAAACTATGAACAAAGTTCAGTGTACTGGTTAAAATGTAAATGGTTTTAAGGGTCTTTTTTACACAATTTTTTTGTGTAAATTGCCTCAAGGAAGTTAATTTTTTTTCGTCTTTATTTTCTAATTTTTTATTATGCCTCCACACTGTCTTCCAATACTTTTTGTGGATTTTTCGTTACATTCTAGTTATGAAAGGGGTATATTTAAATGTTTTTTTTTAAATACAAAAAAGGGTTTTGAAAAGATTAAAAGAGAACTTCGTAATATAAATTTTAGCTAATATTTATTCTGAAATATATATATATTTGTACAGTGCAATTAAGGTGATTTTTCACGAAAATGGCGCTATATAAATCAGCAAAATATTTTAACTATTATTTCTGACTGGAATCATATTCTTTTTTTATGATTTCATAAAAATATAAATGACATATGGAAAAAAGTGGCCACTTCATACCACCTCTCCCCTATGTGTGCACTAAGAAAATATACAATATTGCTGATTCCAACCTACTTCCTACCAACATAATATAAAACAGGAAAGAAATTATCATATCTGTCATAATTAATTTAAGATAAACAAAAACGCCAGTTGATGGGTATATTATATAAGTTGATTGATCATATTATTTGAATCCGCATGGAAAAAACATTACCGCCGATATCATTTAATTTTTTTCCTGCAATTCAATATATATGGTGATATATTGTATATGTGATTTTGTGAACTTGAAAGAATGTTTAGGTACATTACATTACATTAGCCAACATTTGGTTCTCTCATATTATTTGTGTAAATTCAGTTAAAATAATAACGACTAAATGATTTCACAAAATGAAAGTTACCTACTTAGTACTTCCCTGGACTCATAATTTGATTAATATTGTAGATTAACCGTTTATTATTTTACAAAACCAGAGGGAAACAGAAAATAACCAACATATAAAAGAAATCTATACCTGCTAAACCAATTTGTTTTTTCAAATCTCAGAAGTCAAAATAGATAGCATCTTGTGATCATGCTAAGGTATTATTATCTATGGTCTAGTTTATTTTTACTGTTTGTCTGTGGCATCTAACGCGCCTCTTCCGGCCGGGAAATGGCTGGGCGTGCCCTCCCACGCCCGCCAATGCAATGGCCGCCCCTCTTCCCGCGCGACGCCATCTTGGAAATCGCCAAGAGCGTCTGCGCGCGCCTCGGAGCTATTTCAAATTAGACACCCCAGTAAAAAGCTCCTGCTAGAATCGCCATAAAACCAGCAAAGAATTTGCTGCACTAAAACGAAATATGACTAAATTACCACAACGTTACATTTTTAATAAAATTTTGTTGCCTGCCGTTTACTAGGCTAGCAGGTAGTGACTTATTCCATTGCTACGCTCAACACATGGTTTATGAATGCATAGGCTTAGCTACCGAATGATATTTATAGATCGAGGGTATGCCGGGCGTTATCGACGAATAGATAACGTATTGTCCTGTCGCTAAAAGCCCCGCTGCAATCTCTCAAACATAGAATAAAGAATAATACAAGAATAATTTTGATTATTTTTTATTTTGATTTAATATCTAATAAATGGATATTTTATTCAAAATTATCAGAAAGCGTTAAACAGGTAATTGAAAAAAGTTGTTATCTGAAAATTCTTTTTTCTATTTGCCATCTTGACGAATTTAAATAAAATCCATTTAAATCGTTTTAAACTGACAATTAAACTGACAATTTTTGTCGACGTTATTTTGCCGACCTGTAGTTTTTATGGTTATGATTAGGTATTACTCATAGCAGAATATTATACAGGTCCTAATTATAGAAAACCATCAAGTAAACGTTTGACGTCTTGACGTCTTCAGACTCTCAGCGAAGTCGGTATATATGTATTATTTAGCAGGGGTGGCAACACTTTTTTCTAGGAGAGACAAGTTGATAAAAAAAAACTCGAGGGGATGGACGGTTACTCGAAAACTGTACATCTTACTCGATACAGGAACCTTCGAATTAAACAGACAGAAAAAAATGAATATTTTTGTTATCGAGATTAATATAAGGAAGAAACATAGTTTCATTTTTACAGCGGAGTAAAAAATATCTCGTTTTCTGACTGTAGCTTATCGATATTTACCAAAATTGTAATTTAAAACCCTTTGGTATTCACATCAGAGATAAACCATGTTCTGACTGCATTTATCTAATCGTGTTCACGAAAATCGTATTTAAAAACGCACTTTCTAATTCACAGTTGAGGTAAACTATTCTCGTGTTCTGAGTGTATTTTGGAATTGCAGTCAGAACACGAGAATCGGATTTAAAAAAGCTCTTTAGCATTTACAGCAAAGATAACCCATTCTCGTGTTCTGTCTGCAGTTAAAATCGGATTTATAAACGCATTTTGATATTCACAGTAGGGACAAACCATTCTCGTGTTATGACTGCATTTTACGAAAATGGCTGAAAGTCTCATTGGTTCAAAGAAAGGGTTAATGAAGAAAGAATGGTTTGTGTATGCTCTGAGTGTCTTCGTACGTGGTGATTAGTGGTAGGTATGATTGTATGGACTATTGTGGATAATAAATACGCTGTGAACAACATGGTACAATTAATATAGATCCGCGATCGACCAAAAACACCTTCGAGATCGACCAGTTGATCGCGATCTACGCACTGGCCATCCCTGTTATATTTAGAGAGAGTATGTAATTTTACGAAGGCGAGCAATATGTGTAATGGGTCGGGAGATTATGTGTTTAAGTTGAGGGAAGTTGCAAAGTTAGCGCACGCACTGTACATACCCTATTACTGGGTTGTAGGTAGGGCCGGACTTACAGCGTTAATGATAGCAAAAAAATTGAGGTTAAATATGTAGATATATATTAAGTAATTTATTGATTTATTTACGTCCTTAGAGCTTTTAAACAGAACGAGCCTTACTACATTACATTGCAAAATCATGTTGGTTTTGTTCGAAATGATCGCCTAGAAATATTATAGATTCATTAATTAAATGCTGAGAGTAGAACAAATCTATAGTTTTCCTTTAAATACGATTTTTTAATGAGTCTAGAGAAAGAAAAAAATCAGCACTGTATGAATGCTTTGAAGTGTATAATATTCTACTGACGAACATTTTATCAGGTGTGATTTTATTGTAGATATTGAATGTGTGTGTTAAGTCAAAAGAAATGTACCCACATATTTCGCTTTCTTCAGAGCAATGGCTGCGTTGTTTTTATTCATAGAAAATTTAATTTTGGCCAAAATACTTTATTAAATTGAATTTAAAAAAATCAATATGTGTAGCAAATATCTAATGCGGATGTTAACTATTTTATTTTTTTATGATAAAAAATCGGTAAGCCATTAAAAAGTTAGTTTCGTTCAGTATTTTGGCATCAAAACATAAATTAAGTTTTGTATGAAAAAAGGTCGCGCAGCTATTCCAAGTGTTTTTTCAGCCTATTTAGAGGTACTGTTTCTTGACTTATAGATTGTTATTTTAAAAATTACATATTATTATTGTTACTTATAATTAATTCTCAGACTATAAACATATTTCCATTTGTTATTTCGGCTACTGGCATTATACGTAGCTCTCTCATTCAAAATATTGGCGTATGATCTGTTAAAGAATTTATACATAAAAATGCAAAAATCAGTCATTTAAATACATGTAGGATTACGAAAGATTTAAAAAATATTTATATTGAGGGATCAGCAGGATTTATAGGTCCAGTTAGAAGTTCTGATATGAAAATATCTGGAGTCGGTGAATTATTTTCCCATTTGATCTCTGGTGAGTTGACGTGTTGTTCTTGTATTGTTTTGTATTTATTATGCTTATATAATGCACTTGCATAATGTGGATTAACTAGATGATCATTTGTGGAAAAGTGTGTGGAAGGGTTTAGTTTTTCCTGTGGGGAAGATTTAACACGGACATAAAGTCGGAAAAAAAATTGGATAATTTGTAGGGCGGTTTTTGTGAAAAATCACTAAAACACTTACAATTTATTACGAGTTCCAAGGTTTCATCTAATTTTATTATTTAAAAGCATATTTTACCTTCCATTACTTCCATTACTATCTAATATCTACGAAGATTAGTGCCAAAAGTAAAAGACTGGATATTTTAATGAAATAACCATAAAAAACTTAGGTACATTGTAATGTTGCTCACTTATCTTGAGATTGAGCAGTTTTAAGGAAAAAGTGTTTGTTCGATTCTCCGGTAGATGGCAAATAATATCCACACATCGTACAACAAACCCTCTTCCTTTATGGCCTACGTTTCTTTTACCACTTTCAGTCTTTACTGTATTCTTGTATAATTTATTATGTTGCCTTGTGCACTACATTTTTCGTGTAATATTAACGTTTTATTAAATCTTCTGTTCTTGTATTTTGTAGATTAATAGGCAAATTTAAATAAAACATGCTTTTTTGAGTTTTTTTGCATAAATTGATACAGACGGTCGGTTTTAGGTTGGAATTTCACCTTATCACCAAGAAGTGCGTGATTTCATTTGAATTTTATTAGTTGAATCCGTCTTTCCATACGAAAATTCTACTTCTGATAAAATTACCTCTATTATTTTACTTAATAATTTGTAGAAAAACACATACAAAAAAAAACGATGTCACGGGACGCCTGGCAGATATGAAACATCGAAATTATTTTTTATTGAAAGAAGTAAAAATGAAAGAAAACAAGACTTATTTTTAATATATTTTTCACTTTATTTATTTTAAATTATTAAAGTATACACAATTATATATATTACAGATTAAAAATTCGTTATCATTTATAATAGATCCGTTGCCGATTTTAGCGAGTATACCTCATAGAGTTTTAGCGGCCGGGCGGAAACAGCCGACGAGTCCCGAGGCTGGCCGAATGAAGCGTCGTTCCGTCTTGCCACGCTTGCAACTTAAGAGTCGGTTTTACCCCTCTAGACGCGCCAACAGATGTTTCACATAAAAAAATAAAATTTGCACACGCCTCGCCTTGAACCCGCGATCCTTGGATACGTAACCGAGGATCTTATCCGCAAGGAATTACGAATGAATTAACAGGTTTCCTGATAAACTATGAGTAATTTATGAATATATTATGACGATGTCGGAACACGTATTCGTGAAAAATCCGAATATTTTCGCATTTCCTCCTGATATATTAAGAAGGCAAATGCACGAGTTCCGACATCGTGATAATATGTTCGTAATTTACTTTATTATCAGGAAACCTGTTCATTCATTCGTTGTGAGGTCTGCTCTCGTTTTTAATCAGATTACTAATAATTTGAAGAGATTCTTAATAAATTAGCGATACTCATTTTTCATTCATATAAACCAACTCCTTTTACGGACCATATTACTTCGGCAGCCTGAACAGGAAAATGCACTTTCTCGTTGGTCATTTTAATGAAATCATCACAACATTTTTCAAGACCCGTGAATTTTTTAAGTTCGGTTGTTTCCTTTGCGCATATATTCTCTTTAATACATACGTGTACCTGTTTACTGGGGTATTTATACAGGTAGGTTCCATGTGTAATTAATATAAAATGTCATCTTTTTAGTTTTCCGTTAATTTTTATTATTATATTTTTAATCTTTGTTATTGATATTTTCTCATGATTAGATAATCTGTTTGTAGATTCTTTCATAAAAATATTATTACAACAAAATAATGCTTTTACGTGTCATAGCTTATTATGTTACTCAGATGCGTATATGCAAATTATCCAATCTTTTAAAAAAACAACTATAAATGTACACAAATAAATGTAAAATGTAGTAATGGCTAAAGCAATGTAATAGTAATGGCTAAGGCAGTATAATAGTCATGGCTAAATGCGATGTAAAAGTAAGACTAAAGTAATGCAATATTAATAATAAGTAATGTAATAGTAATGTAATATAAAAGTAATGGCTAAAGCAATGTAATAGTAATGGTTAAAGCAATGGAATAATAATGGCTAAATTCAATGTAATAGAAATGGCTACCGTAATATAATAGTAAAAATAAGTAATGTAATATAATAGTAATGGCTAAATGCAATGTAATATAAATGGCTTAAGCAATGTAATAGTAAAAATCAGCAATGTTATAGTAATGACTAAAGAAATGTAATAGTTATAATACGCAATGTAGGTAATAGTAATGGCTAAATGCATTGTAGTAGCAATGTAACAGTAATATTTAAATATTTATTGGTAAAGGTAAGAGACAAACAGCTTATACATAAAATACAAATATAAATATATACATGTTAAAAACAGTCAAGCCAAAAAAGTCTCCTATATTAATATTGATTGGAGATGGAGTTTTATTGCATAAAAAAAAAATATATATATTTATATATATTTTAGGTGAGGAGGGGAGGAATAGGAATTTAGGATGAGGATAGGAGATGCTCTGGATACATTCCATACTATAGTATTAATTTTCGATCGTACGAGTTACTTCTATTCGATATTTGTGAAGTGTATTGCTAAAAATATCTATGTTTTGAAATTTAGTATTATATTGGGCACATATACGTGGAATTGGTGAATTTTTTCTAAAGTTAGTTCTACATGTAGGTAAATGAAACAAATGGGATTGCCGTGTTGATCTTGCTGGAATATGAATATTTATTAAATTCATTAGCTCTGGTGAGTCGAGGCCATTGTTAAGAATTTTAAATAATAAAATTTGGTCAAAAACCAAACGTCGTGTATGAAGTGAGTTGAATTTGTGGTAATTAATAGAATCGGCGTAATTTGAGAAATGTAAGTTTTGTTTATAATTAATGTGTTTAAAAAATTTTTTTTGAATTCTTTCGATTCTTTCAATGTGGGCTTGGTAAAAAGGAGTCCAGATCGGTGTGCAGTGTTCTAGGTGGGGACGGATGAACGCTGTGTAAAGGGAATATAGAGTCTTAAGGTTGCGGAAAGGTTTCGTTAAACGTATTATAAATCCTAGCATTTTGTTGGCTTTGTTGATGATTGCATCAGTGTGTTGAATGAAGTTTAATTTCACATCCAGTATTACCCCAAGGTCTCTGATAGAATCTACTTCTTTGATTTGTGTCCCGTTTAATGTATAATCAAAGGAAATTTTATTTTTGTTACGTGTAAATGATAATTTATTGCACTTTGAGGTATTTACTACAAGTTTATTTGATTCACAGTAGTTAAAAAGACGATTGAGATCCTCTTGAAGTTTAATGCAATCTTCGATTGATTTGATAACTAAGTAGATTTTTTTATCGTCTGCATATGCTAGGTAATTGGCATGTAAAAAACATTTGTGAATATCATAAATATACACATTAAATAATAATGGCCCTAAATGAGAACCTTGAGGTACACCGGAGGGCACGGAAAAGAAACTGGACTTAGTTCCCGCAACTGATACACATTGAAGTCTGCACCGAAGGTATGAAGTGAGCCACCGAAGTAAATCACCATGGATGCCTATTTGACTTAATTTTTTAATTAAAATGAAATGGTTTACTTTATCGAAGGCCTTAGAGTAATCAGTGTAGATTACATCTACTTGGTTTCTATTGTCCATATTGCTCGTTAAATATTCCGTGAAATTTACCAAATTTGTTAGTACCGATCTTTTTTGTAGAAATCCGTGTTGTTGGTTTTGTATGTTGCGAACAATTGTTGTATAAATTTGATCGTAGACAATTTTTTCAAAGAGTTTACTAAATACAGTTAGAATTGAGATTGGGCGGTAGTTTACAATGTTGCTTTTAGAACCTGTTTTATGAATAGGGATTATAGTTGCTTCTTTAAACTTTGTAGGAAATTTTCCTGCTTTTAGTGACATTCTAAATATATTAGTTAGGGGGTATGAAAGATTTTTTGCACATTTTGAGATAAAGTATGGCGATATACCATCACTGCCAGCACCCTTACTAATGTCTAAATTCTTCAGGTATTTATTGATCGAAAAATTGTTTATTTGTACGTTCCCAATCGGGTTATGATTATTCATATAGGTAAAACTATCGACTATACTGGGATCATTCGTGTCCTTATCATTAACGTAGGTGGACTGAAAGTGTTTAGAGAAAAGTTGACACACTTGTTGAGCACCGGTGCCTGACTCATCTTTAAGGTGCATGATTTGTGGGATGCCATTTGTTTTACTTTTGCTTTTAGCATAGTTCCAAAGTTGTTTATTATTTATAAGAATATTAGATTCAACTGAATTTATGTACTGAATAAAGCAATGCTTCTGTAAGTTTTTTTGTTGGGTACGTTTGATTGAAAACTCTATGTAGTCTACTGGATTATTATTGGATTTCCATTTTTGATGGAGTTTTTGTTTATCTTTAATGATTTTAATTAGAGAAGCTGAATACCAGTTTGGAAATTTTCTCTTTTTGATGATACGTTTAGGGACAAACTGGTTGATGGTACTGTTTAAAATGTTGTAGAAAGAATCGACTACTACGTCAATATCCGAATTTTCCTGAGTAAATGACCAGTCTGTCATTGACAGATTTTGGTTGATTAGCTCGTAATTGGCTTTTGTAAACTGATAAATTTCTTTAGGTGGGGCGTGAATAATAGGAAGTATATCGATTTTTAGCATAATTTTGAGTGATGGGTGGTGCGAGTCTTCGTTGACAAGAGGATCGCATGCACGATATACTTGGCATTCCTCATTACAGATAACTAAATCCAGGATTCTGTTATTTGCATTTTTTATGTAATTATATTGTTTTAATTCAGAATAATGGATTGTGTCAGCAAGTGAGGAACTAATTGTGTTCAAGTTTTCAGGTGTCAAGTGTAAATCATTGTTATGTATATTCCATGTTACGGTGGGCATATTAAAATCTCCAATTACAAGTAAAATGTCATCGGGATGTTGATCTTTTACGTTAGCAAGTAAGCAAAGGAATGAATTGAGTGCAGTTTCATACCCTTGTCCCTGTGGGAGATAAACACAGGCTACATGGATAGTACGTTTGGAGGTATAGTTAGAAGGGGGAATAGTTACCCAGATACATTCAGCATTGCAGACCAATTCTTCGCGAGGGTAAGCGTTAAGATTGTTATGTGTTATGATCATCACTCCACCACCTCGACGAGAATCATCAATGGTTGAAGCAATGTAATATTAATAGTAAAAATAAGCAATGTAACAGTAATGGCTACAGAAATACAATAGTAAAAATAAGCGATGTAATATAATAGTAATGGCTAAATGCAATGTAATAGTAATGGCTAAATACAATGTAATATAAATGGCTAAAGCAATGTAATAGTAAAAATCAGTAATGTTATAGTAATGACTAAAGAAATGTAATAGTTATAATACGCAATGTAATAGTAATGGCTAAATGCATTGTAGTAGCAATGAAACAGTAATGGTTGAAGCAATGTAATATTAATAGTAAAAATAAGCAATGTAATAGTAATGGCTAAATGCAATGTAATAGTAATGGCTAAATACAATGTAATATAAATGGCTAAAGCAATGTAATAGTAAAAATCAGCAATGTTATAGTAATGACTAAAGAAATGTAATAGTTTAATAAGCAATGTAATAGTAGTGGCTATATGCAATGTGGTAGCAAAGTAATAGTAATGGTTAAAGCAATGGAATAATAATGGCTAAATTCAATGTAATAGAAATGGATAAAATAGCAAACGTAAATAAGAACACCTTCGATTGAACTTATCAATAGTTTTGATGTTTTAAATATACAACAAATATCAGCTAAAAATATACCATTGAAACTGTTCAAAAGTACGGAAACCTCTACCATACCACGTATTCATCACACCAGATCGAGTCACAATGACATAAAACATATTCCAAGCTATTAAACTACATTTGCGAAAAAATTGTACAATATCCTTCCCCCAGATATAAAGCGAATAGAAAAGAATAATGATTAATATCTGTCAGAAAGAGGTCAATGAAAAAACCCTGAAAAAAACATTAAAAACGACATAGAAAAAAAATAACATAGAAATTAAACACTTTAGTCCACATCTGCACATGTCACCCTAGTGAGGAGGACTAAGTATAATACAATTTACTATCATATTTTGTATGTACAATGTATAATCACTGTAATGTCCAGTGTTTTTACTATAGTGTCATCTGCGTGCAAAACGTTAACTTTTCAATACAAGTGTGTTTATCTGAAGTTACTTGCCAGTCAAGTATGTTTTTCTATATTTGTTTGAAATAATAAATTAGATAGGGTCTATGAAGTACTTACGGCGCACTTGAGGTGATTTTTCACAAAAACGGCGCTATAAAAATATCCAATTATTATTTTTTACACACTAACCTACACACATATGTTTACGATACCTATATTTGTGATGTAGTTGATGAAACATGTTAAATGGTTTGATTAATATAAATTGCAAACACACATGGAAATTGTTCGTACTCAGTAAAATCGGCATAAACTAAATAGCACTTGTGCACTAAAATGCTGTACCTAATTTTATTTATTTATTTTTGAACAAAATCTATCATTTTAATGCACAACATTTAAATGTAATTTTTTAAAACAAGCAAGCAAGCACCTATATTAAATTTAAAATATCATGATTCCATTTTATATCATCTATTCTCACACAAACATTATGTTTATTGTTATTATTGTTTAATTATAATTATTATGAAATATATGTATTTATGTGTTGGGTACATATAAATATGTATTTAAATGTTTGTCACCACCGTACGTAAATTAATAAAAGAATAAACAGTAAGATTATTGCCTAATTCCAATTATTATGAAGAGAGCTTGTTTACAATATATTTCCCTTTCATTTAAAATCGCGAAGAAGAAATTTGCAAAAGATGATGCCTTTATACGAATTTCCAAAGACTAGCAAAAAAAACATTATAATACCGAGTACAAGTTAATTCTCTTCATTTTCGAAAAAATACAGCATGAAAGTGAAATAGCTTCTGCAAAGTCCAGGCTACTTGGTATTCAAAGCGCACAACTTCATTAAGAGCCGAATTGAATTCGATATTTTTTTAGCTTTTTGCTTCCGATAACGCTCTCATAATTTATGTACTGGCCCAATTATTAATTTGGCGTTTTCACGGAGCGGGTTGTAGGGGGTTTGGGAGGAAGGGTGGGGGAGGGGGCGACACGTTATTTTAATTGTAATGTCCAGTGATAAGTCAAGCCTCCGAACTGACGAAGTGCGCTTCCTCGTCACCTGCCAGGCTGGAAACTGTTTTTTTAAATTGGTACCGCTGCAAACCTCTCATGCGATTTCATAATTATGAATTAGGGCGGTTGCTAAGTAGCAAGGGTAAGTAGGGACCCTGAATAAGTTGTGCCTACCCGGGTAGGTAGTTAGGTACTATACTATTACCTACTCGGTGCTTGCCTACCGGGGCAAGGGGGCTAATTAAATAGTCCCGTGCTCTCGCCTCGGTACGCGTGTCAGAATCTGCATTGTCAACTTGACAACATACAGTTGTAGCTACATGACAATGGCTTGGTAATGTGCTGGAGTTGTACCGTGCCGCATGCCGGTCGCTTTGCGAACCGCGCAATTGTTTTTTAGACAGAGATTTTTATTTTATTATTGAAATACAGCGAATCCAATAACATTATACATAATAATATTAGTAGTTCAGACAGACTTGCGTTAAGAAATATTGTGACTTTGAAGTCACTAAAATTTAAATGTCTACCTTAGAAGAATGGTTTCTTCCCATCGGTAGGTTGGTCCTGCCTCTTGGAAAAATAAAAAGCATGTGCTGTCTAAATCTGGTTAAGTTATCGGGGCACAGACATCACGATTGCCAACGTGCCCATTGGGCAACTTATGTGCTACTAACAACCTTCGCAATATTTTTCCTAGACGATCCTAGTCCTAGCATTTCAACGAGAAAATCCGAAGGATACAACAGACGGTAGTGGTACCTTAACTCGTAAAAGGTAGGTGTAAAGGTACCCATTGCATAAACTTTTTTTGTACCTTTTGTTTAAAAGTTCCTAGGTACCTACCATGTTACGAACAATCCATGATGGTTAGAAGAGCTATCTTTTCAGATACCCTTTGTAGACTAAAGGAGTCATTTTTTGGTAGGTACCTACATAATATAACCTACATAGAGTAAAAAAGAAAACTAGAAGTACCTTCCATATAACTTTAAATGGTAACAAATCTGCCGCAGACTTAAAATCTTTTGGTTCACTCACGCGGTCTGCCTTTCTTACACTAGCCTGAAATTGTATATCGCCATTTAATTTTAATGTCGTAATCATTGTGAAACACAGTTTTGTTTAGAAATATAGGTGCAAATTCCAAGAATTCACCACCTTGCAAACTAATACTGTGAACTTATTGATATATTTGGTGTTACTAATTTTGTGAGTTTCAAAAGGCAAGTAATTTCAGACCTATTTGTTAGTTATTAACTGTATTATTTATTAGCTTTTGAAAAAAAAATTCTTGTCTCTATACCTTCCAACGTTTAACTCACATACTCTCTTAGTTTATTAGTTATTTATTTTTTTGGACGCTTATTAATGACTGTATGCATGTACAGTCATACTTGATATGTATATTATATGTACTTTGATTTACTTTACCATTTCAAGTACTATTATTTAAATTCGTTATTAATTACGGCGTTGGTATTTTGCCATTACTTAATAGTTTTTTTCTCTGTAGATACAACAGAGTTTTCTTCTTTTTTTAAACATTTATTTTATAATACATATCAGTATATTATATATATTTATTTTCTATTTACCTGACGAGTAAATTATTTTACTGTTTTCAGTGTTATCGGTTTTGCAACAAACATGAATAATTAAATACTTGCTTACTTTATACTTGAAATTTTCTTTATTAACAATTTTATTTTATTTGGATTTAATGTTAATCTTAGTATTAGCATTTGTTTTTTATCTTTATTGTATTTAGTTATGCTATTATCCATGTATTATGTTACACTTACATACATAAACTGTCAATTTACTATGTAAAAGCCCGATAGGCCGTTAATGAATAATAAATAAATAAATAAAAAAATAGGCTTATATTTGGATCAAAAAACACGCCCTCGATAAATTTCTTTTATCTTCCTTTTTCTATGCAAACCTAGATGCTGACCTCTGTGTTTCTTACCTTCTACGATATCTAGACCCAAGTTTACTCCCTAATTCCCCTAAAAGATCCTCCAAACAGCAAACCCAAAGATGGCGTAGGCCTTGAATAATTTTTTCTTCTCAAGGACTCCTCCCTTGATTTTCCCACTGACAAACATATTTCTACAATTCGCGCCCAATACATTTGGTGGTTTTCATTATTTTCCCTTTGCTGTCTGTTTTGTGTTCCCTGACTCGTGAAGTGTGCAGCCCTCAGAAATTGGATAACATCTCAGGTCTTCATGTGCACGAAGTTTGAAGACTTCATTTTCACGACGATCTTTTATTTAGTTGTTTACGGTTGGCAAACTTTGAAACTGAATGGGAATACATAAAACATTACGTTCTTACGAATATAATGCAGCGTGTATTCGTCAGTCTTCACAATTGACTAAAAGCGAATCTTTGAGTAGATATTCCTCAGGTAGGAAATCGTCCAATTGGTTTCCAAGGGGTTTCCGGAAATCCTTTTGGTCTAATCTGCACGGAGAAAAACGAGTATTGCTGATTTATTAAAATCCGGTTTAAAACGGAGTTTAAAGGTTGTTTCCTGTTAAGTTTTTAGTTCGATCCCAATATATCGGAATACGTGTTCATTCACCTACATAATATACAATTATGAAATGTGAAAATATTAGAATATTTATGAACACGTGTTCCGACATTCAGACAATACATTCGTGATTTACTGAAAGTTTATTAAGAAACCTATAAATTGATTCGTTAAAGGCCTGCAATCCCGCTTTTAACCGGATTTGGAATAATTTGAAGAAATTCTTAAAAAATTAGCAATATTTATATCAGTAGGTTTTCTCCGTGTGAAAATTACCTTTTTTTAAATGTCTTCGTTAAATTGTGGCTAATAAAACGCAGAATGTCGGTCCCATCTGAAATATTGATCATCGAGCACTATTAGCTGATTTATTAAAAAAATGTTTTTTCGCTTGGTTATGTTGTGCGGCTAAAGATAGTGGGGATAGGAAGAGGAAGGTTGGGTAAATACCTGGCTATTTTAGATCTAGTCATCAAACATGGCTAAAGCCATTTCAAGCAACATTTCAATTCTGAATTATTTTCTTTCACCTGGGCGATACTGAGAGTATCGTAGACAAATATACTACACATAGGTATACACTATTACACAGGGTGGTTAAGAGATGTACCTGACTTCAACCAGTGATTCCTGATATTAATTGGAGTAAAAAATTTTAATTAAATTTTAGTCTCTGGTAGGTGACATTTTTTTGTTTTTTTAATTTTTTCAAATGCAAACATAAAAAATAATTTTGCCTTTCGTCACTTGTCACTCAGTCAAGTAACCGCCCAACATCCCACCCCGACCCAAACAGTCCATTCTCTAGGTACTGATTTATTAGTTTTTGGTGAAAAAAAAATCATTCGAAACCAAAATGCCATCTACATTTTTTACTCCAAATAAGTTATGGAACCACAGATCGAATAATTCTCTTAATACCCTATTTATAAATTGTTTTAAAAGATTTAATTATGAAACAAAAAAAATGTAATTAAATTTACTTGCGCGCGCCGGGATTTGAACCCACTACATCCGTATGCGTAGTAGAGTCTTACCCCTCGACCACGGAGGACGTCAAATAACCGACTGTCAATAAACCGATGATTCCAAAACAATGTTTTATTTATAATAACGTTGTTTGACAGTCGATGACTATCAATCTTCTCCCTTTTCTGCCCTAAACGAATAGTCTTGACTTGCTCCAGTTTAAAGTATCCCGATATGTAAAGTAATTCATACGCATTATTTAAAACGTTTGGACCTACATAATAATCGCAAAGTTTAATAAATGTATCGCCGACATTCCGGACGTTCTCGAGATATAATTATAGGGAAGTTCAGTGCGCATTGAAAGTTCATGAAATATGCGTACATAATTGGTCCGGCTACTGCGCATGCGTCATTAGCCCGGTAAAATGCCATCTACCGACCAATTCAGGAAGCTTTCCTACAAGGGCAGTGGGGCGCACACGTCAACTTATTTTGGTACTACTCTGTGAACTTTGCCGATCCTGTAGCGTTTGGGCATTTGTTGACTATCTTAATATATATAGATATATATTTTGTGAGAAAAATTAGATTTTCGATTGTTAATTATTAAAAGTGGTCTTGTAAGTTGTATCACACTCTTTATGGTTAAAAAATCAAATCATCTATTACTCGAATTGTGGGAAACAGTGTAACGCAGAATAAATGTAATCTGAACGCGATCTGGATCTGGAACACTGTACCTACAGAATGAGTCTGGAATGGTGGGGTGAGTAAGAAGATGGAGAAGAAACAGAAGAATATGAGCAACGATCTGGCTATTTATATCTGGTCACGGCTGATGCCATTTCAAGCAATGTTTAAATTCTGATAGGTGATTGTATTACACCAGGGCAATACTTTTAATACAATACTCGGGAGAGTTTGAGAGTATCCCCCATTTTAGTGTCGATGGCCTATTTATACACGGAGACAAATAAAAAATACCGATTGCTCCTGAGAAACAGCTCAAATCAATATTTGAGCTGTTTTTTAAATATCGCAATGTAGAAATAGACAATCGTTAATATGTTATAACAATTCGTTTCTTTAAAAAGTTTCAATGGTTTACCTAGTCCAGGCGCGGAAGAAATATACAGATTTTTTTCTTTCATTATCTGTAGATTGATTTCTACAGATAATGTAGAAATAAACCATCGAAGTGTTATAACAATTCGTTTCTTTAAAAAGTTACAATAGTTTACGCGATTGAAATATACAGATTTTTTCTTTCGTTATCTGTAGATTGATTTCTATAGACAATGTAGCAATAGACCATCGATGTGTTATAACAATTAATTGCTTTAAAAAGTTACAATAGTTTACGCGATAGAAATAAACAGATTTTTTTCTTTCTTTATCTGTAGATTGATTTCTATAGACAATGTAGAAATAGACCATCGATGTGTTATAACAATTCGTTGCTTTAAAAAGTTACAATAGTTTACACGATAGAAATATACAGATTTTTTTCTTTCTTTATCTGTAGATTGATTTCTACAGACAATGTAGCAATAGACTAGATTTGAAATTGAATTTATTATTAAAATAAGGTTCTTAATTTTTTTTTTAAATGAAAAATTAATTTGTTACATTCACACAAAATTACATTTTTCGATGGCCATTTTAGGGGTGTACCTTACCTACTGTGTTATGGTGGACGAAAATGATTGTTTGCTTGGATAGGAATTAGAAAAGCAGAACTTAAAAAACAGTGTATTGATGTAGTACCTCCTTAAATTAAGGGGTGTAAAAACATTGATATTAAAGAAATAAAAAAGATAAAAAATCTGTAAAAAATTAAAATAAATACATTGAGAACGAAATACATTTATAATTAAATACAATAAAAAGAAACAATATATTTGTGAAATTATTTAAATATCTTCCATATTGAATGAAGTCATTTGTCTGGAACCAGTGATAGTATTGTATCCCTCATTGGGTTATGTTGAGAGGCTGAAGGTAGTGGAGAGGGGAAATAGATGGGGGGGGGGGGTGGAAGGTAGGGAAGTACCTGGCTGTTCAGATCTGGTCACCAAACCCGGCCAAAGCCGTTAAAGCATCGCACATAGATAGATTTTAATGATTTAGGCGGCCAAAATTATTTTTGGGGTTATTTTAGTTCTAAGTTCAATTAAAATAAAGAAAAGGTATATATTTATAAAAACATACATATATTTGTCAGGTTATAAAGAACAGTAATATATAACAGAGCTAAATTCACTAAAAAATACAAATGAATGGAAACAGAATTTAACAAGTTTTCTTTAAATATAAAATTACATTAAAAATCGGTATCTTCAGGTCCAGATGTCTCTACTGACTCTGTGTTTGGGTAACCAGGTAATAAAAGTTTAACCGTTTCAGGTAGAAATGCTTTACGTGAAGGTTTTCTTATTTGTCTCAAGCAACTAATGAAGGGATCTGAACTTAACAAAAGCCTATAATATACATCTAAGTTACATTCTTCCCTAGAAAACTTTCTTGCAAAGTTTAGCCGGTACGATCGGAAATGCTTGTTCCGGGCTTCTGCAGCTTCTTCCGATAGCTGTCCAATTAGAAGGAGCCCCGAACTTTTTATGATTTGGCTTCCATGTACCAATATCTTGTGCATAGTTGGCGTCATTGGGTGCCAACCATACAGTTCTACGTACAATTTTGCTGTGTCGTACGCATACTTATCATATTTTTCAGCATCAATTTTATGGCCACTAGAAATAGTTTCTAAAATAACCTTGAATCTGTAAATCAGTTCAAAGTTAATACCTGTGATGGCTGAAGCCAATTCGGGGTTTTCAAAAAACCTCCGGCTTGTGTTGCCATCATTGGTGTTGCCAAAGTTGGCCTTTGGCATGTCAATAAGCAAACCGGTTTCATTTCGAAACCTCTCCTGAATTTCCAACCTCTTTTGGGCTTCTAATGCCTTGTCTTCTTCGGTTTTTCTTTCCCTGTATTTTTTTACTGGCAGTTTATACGAAAGGTGTATAATGCTTTCGAAAATGCGGATCCGGGCGTGTAATACTGACAAGCCGAATTCCAAAGCTTGAGGGTTTACACTATTTTTCTTCGATAGATCATTAAATGTATCATTATATGTAGCACTGGGATGTTGACTTTGTGTCTGTGGCTGCGTTACACACCTTTCCGTCAATCATAGTCATTTTGAGCTGGTGCCCGAACGAAAACTCCTCTTCATTCAACGTAACAACTGTTTTGTTTTGTTGCTTAATGGACTCCTGCACATATTTTATCTCTTCTTTAGTTATGTCCGTTGTTTCTTTTACAAATCGGAATCGAATCGGACGGCAAAACCTTGACGAAGAAGGAGTTGGATTCTGCCAAACAATTTTACTGCCTTCTTTTCCACAAACAATGCGCAAAGGCACAAAGGAACTCATAAAAATGTTGGCATCGGAATCAGTCTCATTATCGTAAATTTGTTTAAATTTGGATTGCTGAGAACCGTCACAACCCCATTTGCAGATTATCATTAACGACTTCCTTTCTTGCTCGTTAAGCCGGATTATCACATCTTCTAGGTATTTTGATAATCGTGTTACGGTTAGATCCATTAGGCACTGTAGATTACTTTCCGCGCAAGTAGCCGTAATTCTTTGGGTTTCTTTCGGCGGATAGCACTCTTGTTTTGCTTTCAAAACAAGATCATAGCAAGGAAAATGTTGTGGATTTGTTGCCCTTACTATCTCATACTGTCGTCTCGTAAAATCAGCTTCAACGAACATCTTAAGTGCTTGCAGAGGCGTCAATTGAGGTACCTCATCGTTGTTGGTAACTCTACTGTAGGCTTTTCTATATTTACTAGCCCGTGTTGGGGAGTTCGTAATATCTTTAAGCACTTTCGAGGCGGTCCTATGTCCCGTTGTCTGCAACACAGATGTAGCAGCGTGAACAGTAACTTCGTCACCTGCGGAGGCCCTTATTTCTTCCGTTTTTCTTCTTTTACTACGCTCACTTAGTTCTCCAAAAGACTTGGGTGGTCGACCTTGCGAGGAGGCTGATTCGATGGGAATCTCGAATGTTCCCTCTAACCATGATTGGTTTATTTTCAGGAAAACATCTTGGTGTTTATTTGCCTTTACCCATCGTTGCTTAATTTGTGATTTTAAATAAGAAAATCTTTTTTTAAAGTCTTCTTTAGCCTCTTTTTCATTTAAAGTTGGTAAATTTTGACTCTGTAGTTGGTCAAAAATGTATTGACGAGTCACTACTTTAGTACCCGAGGTAGTAGGTAGACCTGAAACAAATAAAAAAACAATTTTAATACAAAATATCGCACACTCAATATTTCCTATATTTAACAAAGAGCCTTTCAAAAGGGCTTAGCTCAAAAAAGCGCGATTTTGCGCGGCTATTTCTTATGGAATTAGTTAGTTACATATATGCACTATATAGTATAATGAAAATTAATACAGGGACGGACTCATAAGTACATTAAAAAGGCACTCGAATTTAAATATATAAAAAAAAAAAATTTGACAGAGTGATGTTTGTCGTTTTAAAAATGAATGACAGAGAATGTTAATTAAATTTTTCTGTAACGAAAACAAATTGTTCTTACCTGTATTATCGCAATCCATCACAGTTAAAACGGAAATATTAGCTTGAAATGAATAATGCACGTTTGGAAAGTTATAAGTTTAGGAGAGCGCCGAGACCCGACACGTACACACTTGTTCACTATCGAATTCCGACTGATCAAAGTCGACTCCCGCGCTTCCAAGGAGGGGGGAGAGGATGTTATATTGTACATAGAACTGTTGACTCGCCAATTAAATAGATACCTTACTTAGATAGATTACTTAGAATAGATACCTTACTTAGATACCTTACTTACCTTACTTACCTTAGATACCTTACTTAGAATAGATACCTTACATAGAACTGTTGACTCGCCAATTAAATAGATACCTTATATTGATTTAAAATAAAAAAAAAGTGGGTGTGTCAAGCCTACGCAAGACAGAAGTGAAACTTCTAGTATTCCTCTCTCTCTATTTTCATTTCATCATCTCTATTTTCTCTCTTAGGTTAGTTTGAAAATTAGAGGTTAAATAATTCAACGACGAAGCATGGATTTGATAGGATATTTCCTCTTGTGCCACTGATGTGTTCATCACCTCTATCTCGTCACTACTCATTTTTAACACTGAAATTCTGTACCAAACCGTATGAACCACAATCAATTACGTATTTCACTCGTATTACACTCACGACGCAGTATACTAACCAAGCAGCTGATGCTTGGCGTGGCGCAGTTCGCTGGTGTCTGAGAGAGAGGAAAGAAGAGAAGAGAGAGAACGTTCGTGAGCGGCTCCCCCACCTCAACAAGCGCATATGGTGAGAGAGGGACAGTGAACGGTGAGCGGTGGTGGGGGTACCCGCATTTTCGTGTCGATCCTGACTCGGTTTTACTCCGTCCCCGAAAATCCATTACGCGCCTAAAGAAGTTTCACTTCAAAAAAATACTTTTGGCCGTCTAAATCATTAAAATCTACGTATGTGCATCGTTTCACTTCTGAATTGTGGTCTTACACCAGTGCAATATTGAGAGTATCGTCCACTCTTGAACGTGCCGTAAATATACAACAATTTTTTTAAATGACTACGTTGCGAAATAATACAAATTAATCCAATAAAATTTACTGGCGCACGCCGGGATTTGAACCCGCGACCTCCAGCTTACTCCTCGACCACGAATGTTCGAGTTTATCTCTAGGTATTTAGGTACTAGGTACTATTAACTACGTAATATTGTTTTTGTGGAGAATTGAAGTTGAAGTCACATGTACCTATTTGCTAGCACACCTTTAAACTATCAGTGAGAGTGCTCATTAGCAGTGGCAAAGTTTTTGCCATCTTGCACTTGTCCCGGGAGTGACAGTAAAAAGTTGTGACTAGTGACAAGTGGCCAGATATGTCCGTCGCCTTGTGCTTCAAATACGCCACATGCCGGACATTCACAACGTCCCGACGGAAATTAACTTTTTGGAATATTTTCCATTTCAGCGTCTCGTAAACAACAATAATTAACATACCCCGCAATTTCCAACTGACGAAAAGTGGAGGTGTAATCACTATTATGAATGCCTTCACGATTGTTAGGGTGCGTATAAACAGGACAAATTTTGCGCGACCTGAAGCACGAATTACGGGAAGGAACGAAGGGACTTTTATCCGGTTTATACGCAGCTTGCTACCATTTAATAAAATCCTAACCTAACTCCTCATAACCTAACCTAACCAATTAATTATCCTCTACTTCTTGTACGATTTACTTTAGCGTAATTGATTCTGCTTACACTTCTTTCTTTGTTCATCCGCTCCATACGTTTAAACCATAGCCCTTTATTAATCATATTAAGTTTACTTACATCAGGTTTAATCAACCATTAAGGTTTTTACTTCATTTGTAACACGCTCATAAATGACTTAACCCACATACGCCTCAGGGATCTCACTTCTACAGCATTCGGTCTAGTTCCATCCTTCAACTGCCTGTTTCACGTTTCCTTTCTATACATCACGGTTAGTAGCAATACACCATCGTGGTCTGCTAGCCTTGTTATTTTTAAAACTTTTATCAGCGACTACCGCATTCAGTTTTCCACTATCTAATAGAGTTTCAAACAATTTTTCATATTGAAGCCAACAATACCAATGCATCAAACAACTCGGTAATTACTAGCGCAATCACAACTTACACCCACTAATAAAAATTAGTACTTTTAGACATCTTTCATGATTCCTTTCTAACATACAAAACTAACAATAACTTACATGTACTTTTTCCTTTAATAAATAAAAAAAAAAACTTATTAAATTTCTTAGCATGACATATTTCAAAAATATTTTCACATCATTTTTCAAAACTTCTATGTATTAATAGTCAATTACAATTCGTGAGTATATTATAATACTTGATTTCAATTCATTTATTTCTCTCTACACACTTTCTTCCTTTTATAACAATCTCAGGCGAAATTACGTAATGATAATTACGATAATCAGTGTCGCCCAAACCTCCAACGGTGTTGGACGCGAGTGAGCGCCATAAGCGGTGAATAAATAAAATAACACCTTCAATTCAAGACAAATTATATAAATACATAAATTTACGGAAAATATATATTTTTTTAACCTGGAAAAATGGAGGAAGCGGTTGATCCGCATGCCTTCATAACAAAGGCGAAACAAAACATAAGTGACTTACATACAATCATAGAAGAAAATAAACTTACCAAAGAAACCAAATCAAAAATGATTAAAAAGAAATAAATAACATCATGTAAATGATATCGCACATGGCAATAGAATTAGCTAAATTACAAGAAAAGTGTGATATTCAAGAAAAAAACCAAGCACAAAAATACCCATTTTCATACTCTTCTGCAGTAAAAAACTTAATATCACAAACGCAAGAAAAACGATTATCCATAATAATTAAAAGCTTAAAAGAAGAAGACACTGAAAAAATAAAAGAGAAAATACAAAAGATTAAAATATCGCAGTTGGGAATTCGAGTATGCGAAATTAAAAAAAAAACAAAAAAAAACCTTATAATAACATGCCCAGAAAAAGAAGACGCAAAAAATTAAAAGATAAGTAAAATGAAGTCGACAAAACCATAATAGCGGAGGTACTTCTGAAAACGGATCCATGCGTAATATTCAAAGGTCTTGACAAAGACTATACCGAAAAAGAATTCTAAGAAGACATCATTGAACAAAACAACGACATCAAAATGATATGTGAAAAATACCAAGACAAAGAAATATTACAAGTTAAGGCCATCATTACAAACAAAAAAACTAACAGCAAAAACTTAATACTACAAACAAATCCCGAAATGAGACTACATCTTATTAATAAAAAAAAAATTAATCTAGGATTCATGAGAATCTATGTAGAAGACTGCAGTCCTCTTACCCAATGTTTCCACTGTCAAAGATTTGGACACACAGCACAAAAATGCTACAATAGAATGAATAAACCAACATGCAAGCACTGTTCAGAAGATCATCCCATCTCCAAGTGTAAATCCCTGGAACTGCCACCCAAATGCGCTAACTGCAACTCAGCTAACAAGAAGAAAGAAATAAACTCCTTGAACAGTAAAATGAATAAAGTAGACCACCGAACAAACAGCGAAACATGTAAGTTCCGATCTTACATGCTTAAATTAGCCAAAGAAAGAATTAACTACGACATTGAATAAAAATCTTATAAATAATTTTGTAAAATACAACCGAAAATGCATTAAATGGTTGATTTCTTAAGTAACGAATTAGAGTTAAATATTAAAATTCAAGAATACGAATGTATATGTACCGATTCGTGTAACAAAATTGTTTCTAAAAACATCAATGATATAATTATTATGCACATAAACATCCGTAGCGTTCAAAAAAATTTAGATGAATTAATTCTAAAAATAAATAATTTAATTAAAAAAACCGGACTTTATAGTGTTATCCGAAACATTTACGAACGCTGACTCACCGTCTTATCACTTACCTGAGTACAACTATATTTCTACCAAAGTAGACATCAATAAAAATTCGGGAATAATAATATTTGCAAGCACTAAATTTAGTATTGTTAACATAATAGAACATCCAATACACTTAGTTAACTGCATCGAAGTACAATTCAAACTCGGCAAATCAATATACCATCTAATAGCTATCTATAGAACGCATGGCTCGAGTATTATTACGTTTATAAATGACCTCAAATACATATTATTAAAATTAAAAAATAAACTTTGCTTCATCGTAGGAGATTTTAACGTTAATATTAATGAAAAAATAGAAAATAATAACAAAAATGAATACATCAATTGTATGACTGAACAAAATTTTATATCTTGCATAAATAAAAATACTAGGGAAATAAAAGAACATACTCCATCTTGTTTAGACCACATTTGGACAAATGTAAACATTAAAGATCTTCACAAAATAAAATCAATTGTTTGGAAAACTAACATAACTGATCATCACTCATGCTTACTTCTGTATAATAATAATATTAAACATAAAAAAACATAATTTAATAACCAAAAAATCAACAATAGATATGACTATTCTCTCTTAAAAATTAAAAAAGGAGGATTGGAATAAAGTTTTAAACAGTGATGATACTGAAATTTGTTCGACTAACTTCGAAAATATTATGTCGCAACACATTAAAAATTCGACAACTGAGATAACAACACACATAAAATCAAAATTAAGATGTTTAAAGCCTTGGATTACCAAAGGACTTATTATATCTATCAGAAATAAAGAAAAACTTTACGAAATAATTTTAAAAAATCCCCAAGATGAAAAAGCATATATTTTCTATAAAAAATATAAAAATAAATTAACATCTTATATTAAAAAAGTAAAGAAGAGTATTTTAAAAATAAAATATTATCTTCAGAAAATAACCATAAACAAATGTGGAAAACTGTTAATTTCGCCATAGAAAATACAAAAAAAACACAAAACATTAAGTACATTGAACATGATAAAAAAAATTATAGATGCCAATATACAGCCTAAACAATGTGCAAACATATTTAATTCCTTCTTTGCAAATGTTGGGAAAAATCTTGCGAAAAATATTCATAAGCCTTCAAACCAAGAAAACCATAAAAATAAAAATATACAGGAACGTAATATACTTTCAATGTTTGAAACAACAACAGAATGTGAAATTTCGAAAATAATAGAAAATATGAAAGGAGGTTCGTCTCCCGGTTTTGATTCTATTACAACACACATGTTAAAAACTATGAAACCTCACTTAATAAAACCTATCACTCATTTAATAAACTTAAGTTTAACAACTGGAATTTTTCCAATGAACTACAAAACCACAATAATCTCACCTATTTACAAATCTGGAGATCCACATCAAGCAACGAATTATCGCCCAATATGTCTAATTTCTAATATAGGAAAGATCTTTGAAAAAATAGTAAAAAAACAATTGGTAAATTTTCTAGATAATAATAAAATATTACACAAAAACCAGTTTGGCTTTATAAAATCTCTCAGAACACAAGATGCTATTGCTAACGTAACTTCATACATTTCCGAATCATTAGATAAAAGTAAAAAATGTGCGGGTATATTTATTGACCTTAGAAAGGCATTCGATAGCATATCCCATGAGATGCTATCAAAAAAATTGAATAATATTGGCATAAAAGGCAACGCGATTAAATGGATCACCGACTACTTAAAAAACCGTCCTCAAGAAGTAAAAATCAATCGTGTTAATAGTGATCAAGAGATTACAAGCTTTGGAATCCCCCAAGGTACAGTGCTTGGACCAATTCTATTTACTATATATGTAAACGATATTTTTTTTCAACCTTTACATGGTCAAATTACGTCATACGCTGATGATACAGTATTAATAATAAGTGATAAGACTTGGGAAAAAGTAGAGTTAAAGGCCACAGAAGACATCAACACGCTCAAGAATTTTTTCGACACTAATTTACTGTCACTTAATAATGAAAAGACATTTGTAATTCCATTTGCAATCCATACAAATGATACTCCTAAAAATTTTAACATTGTCATACATAATAATACTAAAATTCACAGCCAAAACTATTGCAAATCAAACTGTACAGTACTAAAAACAACAACAAAAAATTAAATATCTAGGAGTAATTATTGATAAAAATCTGAAATGGAAGGAACAAATATGTCAAGTAGTAAACAAAATTAGAAAATTAATATATATATATTTTTAAGAATTAGAAACTTTCTGTCGATAAAAAAACTATATTTAATTTACTATGCCTTAGTTCAATCCACTTTACAATACGCTATTATTAGTTGGGGATCCGCGTATAAATGTATCCTTCTTTCAATTGAAATTATACAAAGAACAATTATTAAAATTATATTAAAAAAATCCTTTGACTACCCAACAGAACGCCTGTTTGAAGAATTTCAAGTACCTACATTTAAAGACCTATATATTAAAAACTCACTAATCCAAATTATAAAAGAAAAAGATAAATATCAATTTTTAAATGAAAACAGAACGCGACTTAGACATGTTTTTCTATGCCCAAAACTAAATACGTCTTTTGCACAACATCATTATACTTACCAGGGAAGAACCTTTTTCAATCGTCTACCAGAAGAAATCAGAAGCATTAATGATAAAACCCGAATACTGCTCTCTGTCAAGAGACACTTTAAAAATATTCTGAAAAAAAACTACTGTCACTTAATTAATCTCACAAATATCCTTAGTTTTCCATAACTTCCTTTCTTTTTAAAAATTTATTATATTAATATATTATCCTTCACTACTATCAAAAAAAAATACTACAGCAAACATACATTTATGTACAATGAATTATTTAAGTACTAACTAACAACAACATTTATGTGCACTCCCCTTCCATACACAAGCAAATGCTTTCAATGGAAGAGTAGTAAAAAGACCCAAGATGTAAAATGAATTATATACCATGTAAACATATTATTAAAAAAAAAATAATTAAAAAAAAAAATATATATATATATATATTTTATGGACATATGTAATAGGTACTACAACTAAAAATAGGTAATAACGAAAAATATCCTTAACTGTATCTTATTGTACTGTGTATGTCTTAATAAATAGTCCAAAAACCTAACCTTACCTAACCTATATTTATTTAGCTGAGGATAACGAATAAATTTGAAATTTACCACTACCAATATCGTAAGTAGGATCTTTCTCATATCAGAAACTTCATTTATGGTCTTTAACATAGAACAAAAAATGATTAGGTAGTTTATTTGTGAAATAGTGGTTGTGAAACTGCATGAAATGACAAAATCACGTGTTTTTTACCAGAGAAAAAGCTGATTTGAATTTATGGCGTTGTAGTTCTAGTGAGGGGAAAATAAATACAACATAAGTCATCTGTGGTAAATTATGTGATGTACTAAAGAACGAATAGTAAAATATATATTTAAACCTTCACATTATTATGAAAAAAAAACTAATTTTGATTGTGTGTTTCGATTGTGTTTTTGGGACCTAAACTTACAATAAGTTATTATTTACATCATATTGATAGAAGAGATGGTGCAAATAATACGGTTGTGTTTTCTACAAATATTACGTTTGATAGTTAATATATTTGGTGCCAGATAGAAGATAGAAGTTTTAATAAAATAAATCCTTCTATCGGGCTCAAGTTTTTAATGCTTTCTAAACTGTATAAATTTCATTACAATTCGTCGAGTGGTTTTTGAATTATAATGGTAACCAATTTTGAAAACATAGTTTGGAGAAAAAAAAAATTAATGTTTTCACTCGGCAAAGAACAGAGCCCTTCAGTAATTGTAGAATATCTCAAAAACTATTCATTGGATTAACTAAAAACTTTCAGATAATATTTTCGAAGCATTATACTTTAAGAAAATAAAGATTTTTTTAACCTAACCAATCATTCCCGGGTTACGGATAACCTGAAAATATGTATTTGAAAACTCATACTATTATCAAAATTAGCGAAATATAGCTTGTGCAATAACGGAGTATTTTTCCAGGAGAAGAATTGAACTTATCACTTCGGCCACTGAGCAGTCTAAAATACTTACTTTGATTAATTTTATCACTAGTTATATAACTCGATTACTTGTGCAATCATATGAACATAATAACTGAGAGATTTAGCTCCTCCTATCAGGTGTGAATATACATACACACTTCTAATTAGATACTTAGTTACATTTCGTAGACAGCTTTGTTAGTTTTCCCTCGCGCAAATGAAATATTCACATGCTTATTGTGATTCCAACAAAATCTTACAAAAGAAAAACCGAACTCAACTGAAACACTAAACCTCATTAAACTCTGTTTAAAAATTCATTCTCTTATATTAACCGTAATGAGAATCGCACGGAGTATTTGCATTGTATGCAATTTAAATAATAATACGAACATATGAATATTTTTAAGCCGGTTTTAATATTTTCCTTCAGTTTGCAACACGATTGCATTAATATTTGTGGGCAGAAAATAAATTACTGGTGAATTTTAAATAAGCTTTTAAATAATACGATTAAATAATCGTGAGACTGAAATATCACTTAATTACTTTATTACAGTGGTTAATAATGAGATATTTAGTATGAATTGCATTATACAATAAGAATTGTCTTTTTTCTTTTCTCCACAACGGTAGGTATCAAACTCCGTTGTGGAGGAATTTCAATTCGTTTGCCAGAGCTTTGTTAATAACACGCAATGAATAATAATAAATCATTTTAAAATTTCTTTTTTAGAATACTTCTAGTTTGATTTGTAAAAACTACACAGGGCTGGACCTGTAACATATTGCGCCCACTGCATAAAGTGTAATATTTTTTTTAACCGCTGCAACCTAAAATTGTTTTATTAGCTAGGTAGGTACCTACCTACTTAAATACTTTTATTCATTAGTACCTACCTACCTACTTACATACTTTTTTCTTTAGGTACCTACCTAGACTAGTTGATTTGCAAAATGGGGATTTCTCCTATATGTATATCCTGTACTAAAAAAATATATATTTTTCTTAAAATATAGAATCATTTCCAGCCCCCTCAAACCATACATATATAATGATGGTTTTTGGTAATTAATAGGTAGGTACCTACAAACAAAACATGTTGTTAACTTTTTCTAGTACCCTACCTACACAGAAAAAACTTACTGATATAAAATATTGCTAATTTATTAAGAATCTCTTTAAAACTCAACACATGTTCTTAACAATTCTAATATTTTCATATTTCGTCATTATATTTTATCAGGACTAACGCTGGTGCATGAACACATGTTACGATATATTTTTAATATACAAAAAGTTTATTAGGTAACGACCTACAATCATGTTTTTTACAGAATTTTTATAAATCAGCATTAATACGGGATAAACTTTATTGCTTTATTCATATTGTTTATGTAGATATATTGTTATTTCTTCATTTCTTATTCACTCTAATGCTTCAAGAATTGCTAATTCTTTGACTTAATTATTGAAATAATGTACATAACTTAAAAAGGTTTTAATTAAGATTTATACTTGTTTTATAAACTGCAAATATACTTTGCTTCCGTCTGCACACGTAAAAGTATTTTATAACCAAGTCAGTCATCGTATAATTTAATTGTTTAGTAAATAATATTATTGTAGCACGATATTTTTTAGAATGGTTTTTAATTTTTTTTCAATTTATCTCTTACACCTTCGAATATATTATTGTCAGTATTCTCGTATTTTTAAGAAAGAGGCAATAATTATGTTTTCAGTTTTATAATAAATGGTTCGATAATTGCACTGTAGTACAATGTTATACACACAGCAAAGTTCCTTTATTCGCTAAATTGGATACGGCCAGCATTGGGGTTGAAGGCAGTAAGCGGAGAAAAATAAGTATTACCCATTGCTAATTTATTAAGAATCTCTTCAAATTCATTCGCCGATTTATAATAAACGTTTTAGTAAATTCCTAATATATTGGAACACGTGTTCATGCACCTGCATTTGCCTTGATAATATATAACGGTGAAATGTGAAAATATTACGATTTTTATGATCATGTGTTCATCGTGCTAATAAATTCGTATTTTACTAAAAGTTTATTATAAAACCTATCAAATCATTCGCTAAGAGCCTGCAATCCCACTTTTAATTTTTTTTTTCGATTCATTGCATTTTATCTTTGGGAATGCTGTGTGGAGGGTCAACTAATTTGAAGAGATTCTTAATAATTTGGCAATAATCATTTATCTCCGTGCAGTTTATCAACAGATTTTTAGTAACATTTTACTTTTAAACTAATTTTTAAATTTTTATTAATAAAAAAAATGAATAGGTATGGAATCAGAAAAAAGTACAAAGTGATGGGAAAATCAGGGAGAAAAATATCAGAATAAAAATCAGAATCAGGATCTGTACAAAACGTCTTTTTTGTTAGTATATTTTTTTAACGAATTTAGAAAATATTTTACAACACTCTGTTATTATCCTATATAATAGTACACGACGGAAATCTTGAGTTGATAAGGAATAGTGAAAGTACACGGTTTGTAGTTGATATGAAGCAAATACATGTTGAAACCAAGTATATGACCAAGTTCAAGGCTGATGTAAGCGATAATATGAACTACGCTTAGATGAATGATGGAGGAGAATATTACATGAAGTGCAAGATGGAAAAAAGATATGACACGATGAAAGGAATAAAATACTTAAGTTGAATTAATGGAAGAGTTTTGGGAGCATAATATAAATGTGGATTAAGCAAGGTTTATCATGACATAATGTGGCGTTCTATTACATCTTGCCTATCGCTAAATTGGGATGACGGAATATGGTTCTCAATGCGAAGGAAATATAGGTTCCAAGTTATGTTGACAGATAAATACTATATATTTGTTCTATCCTTGATATATCAGGGGGAAGTAATTGATAAGTTAAGTTCCGCTTTACAGTATCAAAAAAAGATAACGGTCCCAACTGGGAAACGAACCCAGGATATCAGTCTTACCGGGACAACTTCTTTAACCACTCAACCATTAGGATAATAGACTAATTATGATACGCCATTTTTGTCGATCTCAAATTTTTTTCTCTCTCGAATCTCGAAAATCTCGAATGATTTCAAAGTTCTAAAGAATTGTTTTGTAACCTAGATATTATCTCGGATAAACATATCCGATTTTTTTAAATATCTTATCATATACATTTATCGTTTAACACTTTATACAATGTTATCAACCTTATTAGTGTGGAACCAGAAGACATCGCCACATATCCAATGACAGCCCTGGTGAACTTCATAAAAGGGACCGGGTTACTGGCAAGGGAATGAGGTAAAATGGGAAATAGTACAATGGGCCTATGGCCTAAGTGCTCACGGGGAACGTAAGTAAACCGCCTCCGACTTAAAAAAATCTTATTAGAGGGTCGCAGAGGGCCTGGTAGGAGACAAATGTCTTGGCTGCAAAATATACGAGAGTGGACCGGCATTAGAAGTATGGAGGAGCTATTCCGGGCAGCGCAAGACAAAGAGACATTTTCTAGAGTGATCGCCAACGTCGGGGGGACCTGATACGGCACATAAAGAAGAAGAATTAACCTTATGAACGACACACACCCGACCTGTCACTCGTAAACCCAGAATAGCAATTATAATTTACTAAAACTTGTGCACACACAATCGTGCTCTGATTTTTGTATCACCTATCTCACTCTTCCAAACACCATACTATAACAAATTATTTTCCTTTGTATAAACCTTTTGTATAACCAGTTATAAAGCTAAATATTCGATAGTCACGAATTCTGATAGAGGCAGTCGGAGAGGAAAAAGGCTGGACTCCGTGGAAACCGTCAGACTTGTGGGTGAAAATGTCCCCCAGAAATGTCTTCATGTAGGTACTGTGTTCTAAATTTTTAATCTCTGTAATCTATTGGAGTAGGTGTAACAGTTTTATGGAGACTAGAAAAATAAGAAAATAAGTATTTTATTTCTGAATAAACTTACATAATTACTATGGCTATTATAAAGGCAGACTGAAATAGGAAACTTCTTTCAACTAAATAATCTGAAATAAATGATAGTTTTATCACAATGAAAAGCCATCAGTGCATTAAAAGTCCCGCAATTTCCAACAATTAAAATAAAACTATGACACGCTCCAGAGTAGGTAGCACACAGTACATATATGTAGATCACACAGGCTTCGCTATATTTATTCAAAAACAACTCTGACAGGAAATATCGTCAACTCTGATTTTATATCCAGATATTATGGAATAAATCATTTGTGTACAATACAATGCCATTAGAATATACCGAGTAGAAGTGTGTACATTTTTTAATTAGCCTTTTGCAGCAAGTAGATATATTAGCTACAACGAATGTGGTGTTTACCCGGGAATTTGCGGTTAAATGTTTCCACAATCAAATACGTAGAATTAACTTTATATTTATTTACTAATTTTATTTTAGTAATTTGTAGATTTAAGGTTACAAATTACTAATTAATTATTACATGCATATATGCTATATTTTCTCGTGCTTGATGTGGCTCCTATGCAACATCTTGAACTTTCCAATTGGTGCAGACTTAAGGTTTTCCGGCAGCGCATTATAGTATTTCATCCCTTTAAATAGTATACTATTCTGAGTATTCGCCTTGTCCTCCTTTGGTAGCCTGATTTCAATGGAGGTCCTTGTTTTATGTTTGTGTATGTCCTTGTTGTATACAATTTTATTTGTGAAATATTTGGTTAACAGGTTGTTTACTATTTTATGTACAAATATCTTCGTGTTAAAAGTCAGCATCTGTTTCACCGTTAGCCAATTTAGTTCCTTTAAAATTTTATTTACTTTTGAATATCTATTTCATCTAAGTATTGTTCTCATTGCAAAATTTATTTTGCTCTCGGTCGTTATACAGGAAAAGGATAGTTGAGCAGTAGTTAAAATGTGGAGCAATAATGGAGAATAGTTATATAAATAGCTTAATAATCAATATTTGAAAGTTGTTTCGGTGTTCATTCATCGTTCAGGTGTCTTGTGCCGTGTCCTTAAACTGACAATGAATAAGTTCAATTATGTTGGACCTTTAAGGATTTAAATGAATCCTCCATCCAGAAACGTAATTGACATCGGTTGGCAGATAATATTAAATATAAACTGAAACGTTTGCGTAATTTACCTCTCTCATGGCGGCGGTAATATAATTAAGGTTATTCCAAAGAATGAACAAGGTAGCTACCTAATTGCTAAATTACGAGAAAGTGGTTCCATTCTTTGGAAATATTATCTCAGAGCTAAAAGATACCAACTTACCTATAGGTACTTAGCCTTACCCTTACCTTACCCCGGGTTTCATTAATAATACGAATGGTATTTTAAATTGAAAAAATCATGTTTTCTTTTACAGATTGGGCATTCGGAAAATGATATTTTAGATCGGTGGCAATCATGGTAACAATGAAATTAGTGATTGATGTAATTTATTATGGAGAGAGGTAGGTAAGCGAGATATCAGAATGATTGTAATTCGATGTCAACCTATTAAAAAATTAGGTTCCCAATAGTACCTACAGTTTCTCTGAATCCGAATGGGGCAAAAACTCGATCAACACGATCTGCTTTTGCGTCATGAAATTTGACCAGCATATTTCAGTTTGGTTTTTCAGGTCTTATTCGGTAACTTCTTTCCATCATGTGTTCTAAATCTTTGAATTATCCATTTGACTGAACTGTGAAGAAATTAGACACAACATTCGGTCTCACTTATTAGATTCTTGGGCACCGGTTCAGCGTCGGTATACTTTAACTAAGCCGGCTGTAGGCCCAGATTATTCCATACGCCGCGGCCGTGGCTACATGTCAAGTTTTTCTCTATTCCGATTTTATGCGCCACGTAATATTTAAACATAGTTTAAGTAAAGGGAATAGTTCCTGTATAGTAAGTTAAGTTTACGTACAGTGGTAAAAAAGGTTAATTTGTGTCTGGTGAATTTTACAATCTGATGGCTAATTTCTTAAATATTTAGCAATTTTGTTGATACCTCGAAATTTATCTGGAGCATAATTTATTTAATATCAACGGTACAAATATACCATGAATAAAAAATAATGAACAATGACATCAGAAAGGATGGAATGAACAGAAGCTCCAGAAGGTTATAAAAGTAACAGATACAAGTAAATGAAAAACTTATAAGTATGTTAAATTAATATTGATTGAAAATATACTTTATTATAGCCATCTTGTGCCTACATTCCAAGCCGTTAAATAGATCCTCTACATCTGCGTATCTATCACTAACTTCTATTATAACAATCACTAATCGTCTAAAGTGGCAGGTATAACTAGATTCTATTTATTTGTCTAATCATAGTTGTGATTGAGTTGTGGATGTGTGATGACTTGCAATATTCTCTGAGTGGTTCATGGCGCCTTGCAATTTTCGCAGCCCGGCCGTGCTTAGGTTAAGAACCTTCTGCTAATTTGCATTAATTATCCACTGCTAATTAATTCCAGCCCTGCTGGCGCTTCAGGCATATCAAGTAACGAATTAAAGCGGTATAGATAAAACCCCTACATAATAACTATAGTATTATGAATAATCAATTAAATTTATCTTATTCTAGACAAATTTCCAATAAACCGCTCTGTTTTCACCGTAATTCCCCTAATCAAATCTCCCCTTTGTTGACTTCCCAACCTAACACCTATATATTTATGTATATCTGTTAGTATTTTATTTTAGTTCTAATATTTTCCGGAAGAAGGAAGGTCCCTTTCGAAACGGTAGAGCAAAGAAGGACAAATATTCCCGGGTTACGTAAAACCTGACAAAATTTGAAAATCTCCTACTACCACCACAGTAAGCGGAAAATGTTGCTTCTGTTGTGATGGAGGACTTATCCAAAGGAATTGAACACACTGCGCCTGGGTGGGACCCAAACGCGATGTCAACTCATCCACCGACAAAAAAACACAAACCAATTAAACAACAACAGCGACAATTAAAATGAAATGATTTCAAACAAATTTAACTGTTATATGCTTTATGTCAATTCCAAAAGCGATGTCCTTGCGAAATCTCAATGAGAAACAACCTTTCGTCTTAAAGTGATTTATTTTTGCGGTACTATGCCGTGTTGCACTTCCTCTTTCTTTAGCCAACTTTTTGGACAGCTTTACTACAGTGTTCATCATCTGGGCAGATGTGTCACAACTGTCCTGATGATGGACACTGTAATGCTGTCCAAAACGTTGGTTAAAGAAGAAGGAAGCGCAACACGGCACAATACCCCTAAAATCAAATCAAACCTTTTGTCTTGCTTCCGCATACTTTTTAGAAAAAAAGGGTCAGCAAGTGGATAAGTTGATCGAATTTGAAGTTCTATTCATCTTATTGAAAAATTTAAGTTTAATATTTCGCTGGAATTTTTTCCTGAAGTCTGATAACATGTTTGAAGCATACTGTATGTACGCAATGCATCTGCGTAAGTACTGTGTTCGCATCAATATTAGCTGCGATATCCGTAATTTTGACACTTCACCAAATTAAATATGTATTCATGTTCTTTAAAGGTTCTATTCATTTTCTGTTATAATACCACTATTGGCCAGTTGTTTCACAGAACTGAAATAATAATAGAACTTGAATAGAACTTGAAAGTTAAATTTGAAATTTGATGAATTGTTCAAATTCTAAGCTTCTTCACAAGCCGTCTTCAGAGAGAGTTTTGAAAAATTTCTATTGCACGAACATAAAAATGAAAGAATTGACTGAAGAAAATTTGAACTCTGTGTGAATTATTCACGTTATATGAAAATATCCGTTCGTATTTCAAATGCATATCATTATTTTTGTGAGATTTTTGTTAGACAGGAGGAAGTCAAATAGAATGTTAGATAATATATTCACGATACAGTCTATCTAAAGGTGAGAGGAAGATGCTCCGAACAATAGCGGGAAAGTAATCACGGCTCGATTCACTTTTCCTCCCACGAGATCGACTTATACCTTTCTTTCTTTCAGATATTGGTAAAAGAATGAAGAGACAGTTTTGAATTTTCGAACAATGAATGCAAATTATGGAAATTAATTATTTAGGTAGGTAGGTACTCACTTTAAAAAAGTGAGAAATGAATGTGTTTCAATGTATTTTCTGAGCTGTATTCGTAATTAGGTAGGGATGATTTTAAATTTATTTCTTCGTGTTCTCCATAAAACCGTTATTCACTAAAATATATATATATATATATATACACTTATCTCTGGGTGCATCTGTCAAATCTGCAACAGTGAATTTTGCTCCCCAATATATCTAACAAAACAAGAAGAATTTGCTAATACTCGCATCTTCAAGTGTGTAAAAGTTGAAATCAGTTTATGAATTCATAATTCAATCAATTAGTTTTCTACATTGGAGTGCTTGCTGTTAAATATCGTGATTTAAAATATAACAAAGTCCAACACCGTAAACAACACAGATAGTTTTTGACATTACCTCGTGATTGGTCAATACTGTTGTAATCTGCCTCGTGATTGGTTAATAGTGTCGTCATCTGCCTCGTGATTGGTCAATAGTGTTGTCACTTTTGACAACTTTTAAAAACATCAACATGAAAAACACAAGGGCGAAGCAAAGTTCAGATGCGTGCTCTACAAAAGCCGATCAGAATATCAATATCAATGTCGAACCACTCAATAAAGATGACTTTCAGCAATACACCAAGTACATCGATGATAAACTCGAAAAACTGACGGCAGCTCTGGAACATAACCTAATTCAAAAATTTAGTGATATAATTTCAAGTAAAGTGACAATGGAATTGAACTCAATAAAAGAAAAATTTGTCATGCTCGACGAAATAAAGACCTCACTGGATTTCCTATCTACAGAATATGATCGCTTATGCAAAGAAGCCAAAGAAAGTTCCGCAACAATAAATAAATTATGTGTTGATAACCAACGTCTCCAAACAAACAATGATATTCTTACGAAGAAAATTGATTCTCTTGAACAATTTAATCGGAAAAATAATATAGAAATACAAATGGTTCCTGAGAAATCTAATGAAAATCCAGTAAACCTGTTTAAAAAACTTTGTTCAGCAGTTTCATTCCCAATTCGGACGGAAGAGATATTAGCTTGTCATCGTGTCCCTCAATCAAACAAAAATTCCATTCGACCTAAAAATATTGTAGTGGAACTACCTAGCAGCTATACCCGAGATGCTTTACTGTCTGCAGTAAAAAACTACAATAAGAAATACCCAAATTGCAAACTCAACAGTGAACATCTGGAGATTACTGGAAAAACCCCTGTATATGTATCGGAACAACTTACTCCCAACAATAAAGAACTTCATGCCGCAGTACGTCACGCAGCCAAGGAAAAAAACATTAAATTCATTTGGGTACGGAATGGGAAAATATTTATTCGAAAAAATGAGAATTCCCCGGCAATATGGGCAAGTAGCAAAGACGTGTTAGAGAAAATCTAATTTCTGCATACATATACACATTTCTACATCCCTCTGACAATCACAATGGAAATGTCTTTATATTATCAGAATATAAGAGGCATGAGAAGCAAATTAGATCAAATCTCTATAAACACTCTCTCCTCAAACTATGATGTTATATGTTTAACAGAAACATGGCTAAATTCCTCAATTCAAGATGCAGAGATATTGGATAAACGATACACTATTTTCAGACAAGACCGAGAAAAACTAACATCCAGAAAGAAAGACGGAGGGGGAGTTTTAATAGCTATCAAGAAAAACATTGTAGCCTATCAAATATATGATGAACCCTCTAATATTGAACATATTTGGGTAAGAATTAAATCAAACGGATCAAATAAAAAATTTATAAATATTTGTATAGCTTATCTTCCACCAGATATTGCAACTGACGCATTTACTAATTTCATCAACAAGTGCCAAGATATCTGTATTAAATCACACATCAATTCTCATACATTAATACTGGGAGACTTTAATATTCCTTCCATTGAATGGTCAGTTAACGCCAACAATGATAGTAATTATTTTGAATCATTTGGTAATCAAAAATCTTCATTGTTATTAGAATTTCTACATTTCTCTAACTTACATCAGTATAACTATACAAAAAATGTTAACGGTAGAATACTTGATCTAGCTCTCTCTGATTTTACGCTCAATGTTCAACCTGCCCTCGCTCTTTCTAAAATTGACGTGCACCATCCACCAATTGAAATGGATCTAACTATTAATACAATGCACAATCTTAATGATAACGTTGAACGTCCTTTATTCAATTTCAAAAAAACTGATTATCTTAATTGTACCAAAGAATTATCCCTAATCGACTGGACCCCAATGGTAACACTAAATTGCAATGAGTCTCTTCAATTCCTATATAATAGCATCTGGCCAATTATAGAGAAACACACACCAAAAAAAGTGAATAAAAACAAATATCCTATCTGGTATTCCAGTGTTGTTATCCATCAAATCAAAGAAAAAGACAAACTTAGAAAAAAATTCAAAAAGTTTGGGAATCCTAGAGACTATGATAGTTTCACAATCCTACGATCAAGGGTCAAAACTGGAATTCACAAATGCTTCCAATCTTATATTAATTCTATCGAAGACACTTTACATCATAGTACAAAACCACTATGGACTTATGCAAAATCAAAAGGTATGACTCACTTAATTCCTAAAATAATGCACTTAAATGAAACTGTAGCAAACAATGGTCATGAAATTAGTGAACTTTTCTCAAATTACTTCTGCTCTGTTTTTAATACAAATGATGTATCAAATCAACATGTAAATTGTGATTCTCAAGAAAGTACCTACGCGCTCAGTCATGTCGAAATTTCAAAGACTGAAATATTAAACGCTATGAAATCACTAAACTCAAACAAAGGCCCAGGTCCAGATGCCATTCCACCATTATTTATATCAAACTGTGCTAAATCTCTTGTTTATCCTCTTCATGTTATATTTCGTAAATCTCTTAAAGAAGGTGTTTTTCCTGATCTATGGAAAATAGCACGTATCACTCCTATCTTCAAATCTGGGAATAAAAGTGACATCTCTAATTATCGCCCAATAAGTATACTCTCATGTTTTGGAAAAATTTTCGAATCCTTAATCTATAAAAGCATTTTTACACATTTTAAACATATTTTAAGTTCTGTTCAGCATGGATTCGTATGCAAAAGATCCACTACCACAAATTTAATTGAATATGTGTATTTTTTATGTACCAATTTTGACAAAAGAACACAAGTAGATGCAGTCTATACTGATTTCCGAAAGGCTTTCGATAAAGTCAGTCATCCTCTTCTGATCCAAAAACTAAAAAGAACAGGTTTCCATGGCAACCTCCTGAGATGGATTATATCGTATATTTCTAACAGGAGTCAATATGTACAAGTTAATAGTTATGAGTCCTCTCCCAAACTTGTCACATCTGGTGTCCCTCAAGGATCCCATTTAGGACCACTACTCTTTATTATATTCATAAATGATCTAACGGCAAAACTTTTTTGTAAATGTTTACTATATGCGGATGACTTAAAAATTTTTCATCCCGTGAATTCACAAGAAGACTGCAAAACTTTGCAAAAAGACCTCCTCACATTGTCTCAATGGTGTGTAGATAATAACATGGAATTAAATATTAGCAAATGTAATATCATCTCGTTCACGAGAAATGTCCGTAAAATTGATTTCCCTTACACGATCTGTGATGAAATCCTAAAACGAGCAGACTCCATTAGAGATCTGGGAATCTTACTTGACTCGAAGCTAACCTTCAGAAACCATTACCAAAACATTGTCAATCAGGCTAATAAAATGCTCGGTTTCATCACCAGAGTCACTAAATCATTTAAGAACACCAGTAGCTTCAGAATCTTGTACTACTCATATGTAAGAAGCATCTTAGAGTACGGCTCTGTGATTTGGTCACCACATTATGCAATTCATAGCAGGAAAGTGGAGTCCGTTCAAAAAAAATACTTAAGAATACTAGCTTACAAATCTGGAGTACATCGTAATCTCAGTAACTATGCTGAAAGACTTACTCACTTTAAAGAAGTCTCACTCGCCAAAAGAAGAAACATATCAGATATAATCTCTCTGTTTAAAATCATTAACAATGTGTATGATTCATCTTTAATTAATCAAATTAACCTCAATATAAGACCGAAATCCACAAGAAACCCTGTAACCTTTTGGATAGATACTTGTCGTAGTAATACAAGTTTTTTCAAACCAACATCGAGAATGACTCGATTGTATAATAGATACTGCAATCTTCTAGATTTAGATATATTTTCAAACTCAATTAATACCTTCAGAAAGAACTTACACATACTTATATCTGATGATCTCCTCACTTAGAGCCATTTTATTATTTCATTTTCTTTACCAATCACCTACTTATGCATTAGCTCCACTATATATGATTCATGCGTGCATAAGTGTATATATGTTTGCATACAATATGCGTACAGTGTACACACTTATGAGTGTGTTTGTATTTAAATGTGTATGTACGCATCTATGTATGTGTGTATATATGTATGTATGTGTATTTAGATGTATGCATGTATATATATATATGTATAATATATTAATAAGTATATAAGTTTCTTCCTAATAATTGATTTCGATCCTCCTTGTTTTTATATACACTCTTGTAATTAAATTTATTATTACTGTAACTAACCAATCACTATTACACAAATAATATTGAGATGAATGTTGTGCTCACCTATTATTAGAAACATCATTATAACCATGTATAAATGTAAATCACTGTTAAAATTATGTGATGTATTCTGTTGGCGAGCCAATAAATAAATAAAAAAAAAATAAAAAAATATACTGACAAAGAGCTAAAGTTGGAGGCACTACTGCATACTAGGTGTATTCCCTCATATACAAGTAATGTATCTAAATTTATCTACACTTGTTGCGACTGATAAGTTAACTGCCATACTATGGCAGAAGGTCAGAGTATTTCCGCTTTTCAATAAAATCTAAATAAATGGAATATTTCTGCATGTACTTACTTTTTTTTGACTGAAATTACTGATAACAAAAGTATGTGAAAAAACCCATACTTTTTATTAGAAAAGTGTATTACAAACGTTATAGTCACCTCACCTTTTCGTCGTCTATGTGATATTTCGTAAGTTTTTTTAAAAAATGCGTTCGTAACCTTTGGTTTCATAAAAATGCAGATTTAAATTATTCTGTAGTTAACTTTTGATTTGAATATAAAGCGTTGAATTTTCTCTTTCTAACATTGTTTAGATCATATTTCACAGCATGCATAAGGGAGATACAACAATATATAGAAAACCATCTGAATTATTCCCAAAAGCGAACAAATTAGCGTGAAAGGTTAAGTCTGTCATGTTGTAGATTGCGTTTTATTTTCTATTTATGTGTAACAACGGTTTTTTAGGATAAACGTAATCCAACCTAAAGGCTATGCTAGGTTTGTGGTTTGTCTGTTAATTTTATTCACTTTTCTTCAATATTCTGTTTTGTAATGGAACCTATTTATATAACCAGTTAAAATAACTACCGTGATATCAATGAACACAATATTCCATTTCATTGACGAGCCGCATCGTTCGTGTCTCAACATATGATATCGGCGATCACTTATACATCGGAATCTCCAAACACCCCGAGGCGTTCGGTGCCAATTTACTCGGATATATTCGGAAATAATTAGAGGAAGTTGACCATTTCCTTGGCTAAAAAACCATCGATTACCCCCGCGCGGTGCGGGGACAGAGGGAACTAGTGGCCTGCGACGGGGACTTGACATGACGGGGGACAAACCCGTCCCGCGCGGTGCGGCGACTGCACTGCATAAGTGCATTACAGGCACCTGCCCAAGAGACGTGCAAGATGCACTGGGCATCTGCAGCCGTCAACTGCAATCAAATCTCTACCGCTATCGACAGTGATAGCGCGTCATAGTGGCATAGTGTTACTCGACAAATATTCATTTTATGTTGAATAGTTTTAATAAATTCAAATTAACCTTAATATACTAACTAAACGTACCTACCCGCCACACAAAACTATTTTACACATTAAACTACAAAAAAATACTGCAATAAACTCGCCAATTTTCTGTGTTCCCCAATCATCCAACAATCTTTGTCCCAACTCAATTTTCAATTTTTTTTTTCTAATGTAATGTTTGTCTTAAATGATGGCCCTACCATCATTCAGGACTAACATAACAAGTATCTTAATCAATGCGCACTCATAACTTTCCACTGGTATAATACTTGATATATTTTAATAAATATACATAAAACTCACCAAATATTTCATAGAGACGTCATTAGTACCGATCCTTGTTATAATTTGTTAATAAAACCTTCTAAACTAGTGTATTTTGATGGCTATTCACATTTTGATTGAGTCCTAGTTTCGAACAACGACACCAAGAAAAAAGAACATTGTCGTCTTCCAACTTGAAATGATTTAGTACCTATCGTTTTATTTAATTTTATAGTGATGAGATAATTACGAAATCATAAAAAAGTATAAAGTAACACCAACACAACCAACGGAAAACAAATATGAAGATGAGGAAATCAACAAACACGAAAATGACGAATCAACAAACAAGATGAGGTCGACAAACATGAAAGTGAGGAATTCGACAAACATGAAAATGAGGACTACAAACATAAAGATGAGATGACGAAATCAACAAACAAGATGAGATCGACAGACATGAAGGTGAGGAATTCAACAAACATGAAAATGAGGACGATAAACATAAAGATGAGGAAATCAACGAACACGACGATGACGAAATTAATAAACAAGATGAGATCGACAAAAATGAAGGTGAAGAATTCAGCAGATATGAAAATGAGCACGACAAACATGAAGATGAGGAAATCAACAAACGTAGTCATCAAACTTGAAGATGAGGAAATCAACGAACATAGTCAACAAAAATGAAAATGGCGAAATCAACAATCGCGAAGATGAGGTAAACAAGCACGAAGATGAGGTAAACACGCACGAAGAAGAGGAAATCATGATGTAACACCAGCACAGGAACAGAAATCTCAAATGAGGAGAACTGTTCATAACAAGCTACTATACTATGGACGGGTTGTTTCAGAGAATTTGAACAATTCATATAATATCAATGTTAATTAAATTTAAGTTCTGTAAAGGTTTTATTCAAGTTCTGTTATTACATAATTATTAGCCAGTTATTTCGCATAAATGAAATAATAACAAAATTCGAATAGCACCTTTACAGAAATTGAAAAATAACATTGAAATTTGATGAATTATTCAGATTCAGTGACTGTATTTTAACAGTCGTCAATAAAAAAACTAACAGTGAAATCAAAACACACATAAATAAATAACATAGTAAGTAATTATTTGATTCACTGAAGATTCGAATGAAGTATTTATCAGCGACCACTTATACATATTAATTATACGCAATAATATCACATCATCTGTACGCTTGCAAATATTTGTATAAAATTATACCATTAGTCGGAATAAAACTTACTGCATATTTAATTTACTTAGCTCCTACGTATTGCGTGATGCGTATTTCAGATGTTAATCGTAAATTGGCATTAAAACGGGGAGTGTAGGTATTATTATTAAGATGTAAATTAAATGCATTCAATTTGAACTCAATTAACTTCAATGTTGATCAATCTTCTTTATTACGTATGAGTTATGGTTTATTTACGTACTTTTATAATGTTATTCACGAACAAATCGAGTAAAATGTGACGAAATTTTCAATTTTCAAATTAAATGGTAGAATTAAAATAACTTCCGCGAAATAATGCTTCAAAGATCTTTAGGCAGGTATCTACAGACGAGAGACTTTAGTTGCGGCAACAATTACGGTCGTGGTGTTCAAATTGAGTGCGCACACGAGGGATTTTAGTTGCGGCAACTATTTCGTAACATAAATACAACAATAATAACATAATATCAAATGTGTAGAGGAAATATTGTAGTAGGTGTAAAATTTGAATTCGGATCAATCTCCGAAGGCTGTAGGTATAATCGGTCAGCCGCGGAGAAACTAAAAAGTGTCTCGTGTGCCCACCTCCATGGCAAATCTATAATCCGTAATATATTTTTATGCCCCCAACTAAATTCTCTCGTCTGCGAGGCTCTTAGAAAAATTAATCGCGAAGTGAATAGACAATTTAATGCACTAAAATTTCATTTAGTTACGCGCTTTTAAAATATGTCCACCACAGACATAGGAATTAATAGACGAGAAGATAATGGCGAGGGGTAAAATCAACTGTTGAAGAACGAAGGGAGTGAAGCTGACTGTGATTCGTCAATAAATCAATCTGACAGTAAATAGGCATCTCGCATTATAATATCACCATTTAGTTCTTAAAAGTAAAATCTGCTTTTGAATGAATAGACATTTTTACATGGGAGCGCAAATTACTCGCCACGTTATGAACAAATTTGCGAAGTCCAAATTCGGCAAAAAAATTCGGTTCTATTTTCAGAGTCGAATATTTTCGTTTAAGTATTTAGTTAAGACACTTTTATAAATGTTCATAATTTACTTCCCAGCAACCAACCAGCTTTGTGTTTCGCGTCCAGACGTTTCTCGATATGATAGTAACAACTGATTCATATTATACGATGTGAATATACTTAAAATAAAGTAAAATAATGCTTATATATGGAATGTAATACGACAATTGGGTTTATTCTCTTTTTCACATCTATTTTTACAAGTTTTCATAGTACAAGTCAACATTTTGCCGTGTTATTTCGTAAAATGAACCGATGATGCCTCGACCATAGTTCGCACAAGAATGATGACGTCACGTTTTCAAATTTCACTTGAGGCCATACGCGAGCACAGCCGGCTCCAATGGAACCGGTATGGGGAGTGGGGATAATACGCTTTTAATCACTTAGGGCAGGTCTACTAATATTCATATGTCTATGATGTCCACAAATATACTTAAGAGTACGTCGTATCATCGGTTAATTAAATTTCCATGTACATTTGATTTTATTCGACAGGATTTCAAAAGTGAAACAAATCATTTGAAATGCAAAGGAAAACTAAAAAATATTAATTAATTAACTATCAGTTAAAAACCCGCTCCACGGGTTTTTTTCTGCTAGGCCCTGCGGGCGGCTTTTGTTTAGGCTTCGCCCATTTTAAGTGATATTAACAACAATTACATTTAATAGATAGATATTAGGACATTCACAGAGAGAGGGTGAGTATATATATTGTTAAAACACGGTACAGGAAGGAGTAAATTAATAATAACATGCTAAATTTACGCATAATAAGAATGACAGTTGTTTGAATAAATGAAATTTTACGTATTTGTGATGGATTATTTGAAATGAAACACTATTATTGACTACATGTCTACAACTGATATTAACTGTTATCTTAGGTACCTAATATAATTAGCTCATAGGAGACTTGCAGTGCTTAAATATGTGTTACAACCGTCAATGTCTATAAGTTGAATCAATATCGTTTAGTTTGTCACAATTAAAGATAGTTATAACAAAGTTGACTTAAATAATAGATTATTACATATTGATTAATTGTACCCGTGTTTATGAATAAAAGGAGGGTAATTGTGCGATGAGATTAGCAGTCGGTTTAATTAAAAGGTGTTTATTTTACTTCAACTGGTGGTAATTCTTTACCTACAACTGTTACTGTATCTAATAAAGTTTAAAGTTAGATTATATATACAACATCATCAGGATAGTAAAAATCTATATATAAAGGTAGATTATTACAATATAGCACCCCTGAGGTGATATCTCACGAAAGCGGCGCTATGCAAATTGTCCAATAAATAAATAAATATAATGTATACATTTTATTGTGTATACACCGAAGTCAAAAATTAAATATAGATTGCAATTGGGAAAGAAGAAGTGGAAGGAGGGGGGGGAGGGGTAAGAGTAGGCTGGGTTTATAATAATTAGGAATTACAATATCGTTAGACGGGAAAGACCAGTTGAGTGGGGAAATATTCAAAAGAGAGTTTATAAAAAAATTCTGGTTAATTATATCTGCTTTTATATTAAAATGTTTCCTCGTTTCAAAATTATTTATGGTGAAGTATTTTAAGACCTGAAAAAAAAAATAGCATACAACCATAAAACAATATATCCATAAGACAAATAGCATTTAATAACGGTTATTCTAATAAATTGATAGTTGAAATACTAAATAAAAAAAAATTAAACATATTCTCTTCAAACGGTCTTTTTAAAGATAGAAATAAACAATGGCGTAGAATTCTGTTTGTGGATAACGATACTTCTAAAATTATATGTAAAAACAATCCTGGTACTATTCAACTGGCGTTTTACACTAATAACAGTGAAGAAATATAGAAATATATTCTTAATAATAAAGATAGCAAAATTCGAACAAAAAAATCAGGAGTTTAAAAACTCAACTGGGATGATTGTAATTTCTTTTACAAAGGTAGAACCAATAGAAATTTTGAAGTCAGAACTAAAGAATATCGCAGGGCTCTAAATGGAAATAGTGAATCTGAGTTTGCAAATCATCTTTTGAATAATGATCACACTTTCGATAAAAAATTCAGGTCTTAAAATACTTCACTCAGGATATAAAGCATCGCAAATAAATAATTTTGAAATTTTAGAAATTAGAAAACATGTCAATATAAAATCAGATATAATTAATAAACAAAAAAATATATAAATAATAATGAAAAATGCCATTACAAAGTGATAAGCTTCCAGAAGAAATCTTCTTATTAAACGCTTGTTGATCGTAAGAGGTCAAATATTGTGAGCTGCATATTTAAATATTCGCGGCTTTCATTTGGTTCGTTTTTAGACCGCCAGAGGTGCGCTCTGTCGGCGAACTAATCTATAGCCGTGCGTATCGGCCATTGAAGAAAATTTTTTATAAACGTCAAACATAATCACGTAACTGTGGATAATTTTCACTGTAATGTAATTAATCCAATGGATTATGAACTTTCTAAAACATATTTTCTTTGATATTATCCAAAAATTATATGAGCAGAAACGATGATTTTGAAGAAATCTCGTATTATTATGTGGCGATCCTATTTTAATATGAAATCGTGTCTTAATTTTCAAGTTAGCGGAATTTAACCGAAACAAACAATTTAAATTTGACCAATCAGAGGGCCTACATCGTCCAGACGCAAGAGTATTAATACTATCAGACTAGCAGTTAAAAACCCGCTCCGCGGGTTTTTGCTGCTAGGCCCTGCGGGCGGCACTTGCTTGGGCTGCGCCCAGTTTAAGTGATATTAACAACAGTTACATTTAATAGATAGATATTAGGTCATTCACAGAGAGAGGGTGAGTATATATTGTTAAAACACGGAACAGGAAGGAGTTAATGAATAATAACATGCTCAATTTAGGCATAATAAGAATGACAGTTGTTTGAATAAATGAAATTTTACGTATTTGTGATGGATTATTTCAAATGAAACACTTTTATTGACTACATGTCTACAACTGATATTAACTGTTATGGTACCTAATATAATTTGCTCATAGGAGACTTGCAGTGCTTAAATATGTGTTACAACCGTCAATGTCTATAAGTTGAATCAATATCGTATAGTTTGTCACAACAATTAAAGATAGTTACAACAAAGTTGACTGAAATAATACATTATTACATATTGATTAATTGTACCCGTGTTTATGGATAAAAGGAGGGTAATTGTGCAATGTGATTAGCAGTCGGTTTAATTAAAAGGTGTGAATTTTACTCCAACTGGTGGTAATTCTTTTCCTAAAACTGTTACTGTATCTAATAAAGTTTAAAGTTAGATTATATATACACCTTCATCAGGAGAGTAAAAATCTATATATATATAAAGGTAGATTATTACAATATAGCGCCCCTGAGGTGATATCTCACAAAAGCGGCGCCATGCAAATTGTCCAATTAATAAATAAATATAATGTTTACATTTTATTATGTACGTATGCATTGATATACAATGGAAATAGATAAAATAATGTTATCCGATTAAACTTTATTTTATTAAAAAACAAATAACTTTTTTAACTTCACTTTATTATATACAACCAATACATGTTTCATGAACGAAGTATACACCGAAGTCAAAAATTAAATATAGATTACAATTGGAAAAAAGAAGTGGAAGGAGGGGGGAGGGGTAAGAGTAGGCTGGGTTTATAAGAATTAGGAATTACAATATGAAAGACCAGTTAAGTGGGAAAATATTTAAAAGAGAGTTTATAAAAAAAAATTCTTGTTAATTACATCTACTTTTATAAACATGTTCTCTTATTTCTAAAATTTCGAAATTATTTATTTGTGATGCTTTATATCCTGTGTGAAGTATTTTAGGACCTGAAATTTTTTTTTGCATATAACCATAAAACAATATATTCATAAGACAAATAACATTTAATAACGGTTATTCTAATAAATTGATAGTTGAAATACTAAATAAAATAATTAAACATATTATCTTCAAACGGTATTTTTACCCTAGTTCTTAAGATATAAATAAACAATGGCGTAGAATTCTGTTTGTGGATAACGACACTTCTAAAATTATATATGTATATAAACATTCCTGGTACTATTCAACCGGCGTTTTACACTAATAACAGAATGAATAAATATATTCTTAATAATATAGATTGCGAAAATCAAACAAAAAAATCAGGAGTTTATAAACTCAATTGGGCTGGATTGTAATTTATTTTACAAAGGTAGAACCAATAGAAACTTTGAAGTCAGAACTAAAAAACATCTCAGGGTTCTAAATGGAAATAGTGAATATGAGTTTGCAAATCATCTTTTGAATCACACTTTCGATAAAAATTCAGGTCTTAAAATACTTCACTCAGGATTAAAGCATCGCAAATAAATAATTTAGAAATTTTAGAAATTAGAAAACATGTCAATATAAAATCAGATGTAATTAGTAAGCAAAAAAAAATTATAAATAATAATGAAAAATGCCATTGCAAAGTAGAACTAAACTTCCAGAAGAAATCTTATTATTAAACACTTGATGTTCAAGTAATTTTGCATATTTAAATATACGCGCCAGTCATTTGATTCGTTTCTTCACCGCCAGAGGGGCGCTCTGTCGGCCACCTAGCCGCGATGCGTATTCGGGTATCGGCCATATTGAATTAACGCGTGCTTTATTCGTCAAACGTCAAACGTAATCACGTAATTGTGGATAATTTTCACTGTAATGTAATTAATCCAATGGATTATGAACTTTCTAAGACATATTTTCTTCGATATTATCCAAAAATTGTATAAGCAGAAACGATATTTTTTAAGAAATATCGTATTACATGTGGCGATTCTATTTCAGTATGAAATGGTGTCTTAATCTTTAAAGTCTTATTTAAACACAATTTGAATTTGACCAATCACAGGGCCTACACCGTCCAGACGCTGGAGTAATAATATTATCAGATAATGTGAGAAAAGTTGTTGTATTCACGTTTGCCGACAACAATGAACCCAATAAATCATTATGTAGGTAGGTACCTACTTAATTAACGCCTTGAAGTTGTAATGATATTTTAACCCTTTGAATGCCTGAGGTTAAATGCCAATCGCCGGCCGTACGCCGGTTTCATTTTTGTTTTTTGCAAAATGACATTTTCATAATTTTTAACGTCTTACTAGATAATGTGTTCATATATTTTTAATTTGTAACGTCTTACCAGATAATGTGTTATATTTATAAAAAAATATTATTCTAGGTAGTTTTCCCAGGAAAGCTCCTTACATCTAGATAAATGTTTATTTCTCTTCTCAATGTTACAAAAAAATAGACATACGGAAATATTCTTCAGATCAATCATATTTTTCAGCCAAATAAGCGTTCATTACTATAAAAATAAGTATAAATGAGGCTTTCCTGTAAATAAATACTACCATGACTTTGAAAATGAAAAATTATAATATTCGACATGGAATTTTACACATGCGCTTTTTCAGAGATAAAATAAACATATTTGCATAAGACGAAACGACAATCAAGAATAATTTTAAGGTACATTATTTCATTGACAAGCGAATAAACAAGTATGCTAGGATAATTTTTTAAGCTTCAAAATACCATAAAATCTAGGTGAGTGCGGGATGTTTTTTTTAAATTTTGTTTTTAGGAAAACCAACAGATTTTTTTATATCTATAAATAATAAACTTATAAACAATACAAATAAAATCTATTGACAGATTTTCAAAAAAATCAAATTATAAATAAAAAAACCAAGGGTCCAGTACCCGTGGGCTAAAATATTTAAAAAAATTGGCACACCAAGGAATATTGGAGGCTTACATAATAATTTAGTTTTAATTATATTTTGCAATATATTTTTTAAAATTGTGTTAAATCCCATTCAGTCAAGATCAACGTATTAAAGTTATCTTCATTCTGATTTTGGTGCTCACAAAGTTGAAGATTCGAAATCACAAACATCAACATGGAAAAGGATCAGGATGAAGGGACGAAGATGTGTGACGGGAGTTAGCGGAAGGTGGTTTATGAATTGTTTTTAGTTTAATTTACCTTATAAGTCAAGTTAAAAATGTCAATATGGTAATAAATGAGATTATGGATCGTTATTTGAAGGAGTTCTGTTTAGAGTTTGTCGAGGGAGATGGCAAGTAAGCGAAATGTCTGTTGTTGCGATTTGGAAAATGGATTAAGATCATGCATACTGTTACCTGTTGAATCCGTTGAATTAATGACTGTATATTGAAGATCTGAATTGTAAGTTTTTATCAATAGGACTTAGGTAATATTGACCGACAGCCTTCTAGTTTACCGTATTAGCGTCCACATAACATTTCAAAAGGTGCAAGCCAAGGTCCTGCGTCCAGTCCCTCAGGCTTCAGCGCTCAGCCCCAGGCCCCGCATTCTCGACCCCTGCGATTACAACAGACCAAAATTCCAGGCTTACTACCTATTACGACGTCACTCGATATGTTTTTGTAACAGTCCGACAGCAGACACCCTGTTTTACAAGCTTGCACATTCTCGACAAAAAAAGCAAAATGACTTACACGAAATAAAATCTTACATTTATTTATTCCTTCATGTTCTTCGTAAAACGGTTATAAACCAATATAATACGGAGAAGATTACAAATCTGAGGGACATGTGAGTATAAAGAGGTCATGGGGACAGTTTTAATATTTTGTGACATGCGTCAAAAGAAGTTGCTGAACATTCTGTAAGTGAGTAAGTTGAAAATGACGATGATCAATGCAGAATCGTTAAGCAGTTGAGTCTCTCCGTTGATTGGTGTTTTTTGATAGTCAGAAGTAATTGCTTTCGGAGCATAAACCATGGGAGCATGGGATCTCCCACGAGTGTACTTGTTAGGCACATATTAGCTAACCTCTTAAAGTCAACAGACGTCGCACATTAATATATGTTTATCCTGGACTGCATTAAATCCGGGTAGAATCTTCCAATAATGCATAAAAATAGCAGCCAAAAAATATGCGTTAAGAACATTAAGATGTTAGCTCTCAATCGAAGTATGACACAGGTAAAAAATTACGTTAGTTGATATGGTCGAATAAGCTCATTGGTTAGCGTTTCGAATTAGCTCCCCGACAAGAAAGAGGTCCTGGGTTCAATTTCTATATACGACCGAGTCTTTTTCTGTCTTTTATGTTTCACATTTTTCGTTTGAGGGTCGTTAATATTGTCATCAATATATTTTACATAAATGCATGCCAGCATATTACCTACCCATGCAAACAAACAATTTATCAAAGGGGGTTTCATTTTAAAACATAAAGGGGGTGACAGATTACGCTATAAGTTATCGCTATACAATCCCGTAGAGACCTGTCAGACCTGTGTGTGGGTGTGGCGACGATATATGCTGTGATCTGCTAGCCAGGCTATATTTGAAAATTATGCGACCCCTTCTCCTACCTACGGCAGGAGAAGGGGTTAGAACAATTTACGGAACGCCTTAATTACGCGGCTCTCATCTGTCAAAGTGACAGATCACATACAAAGATATATTCGGCGGCAATTCTCCAATTGATCGGACTCCCTCTCCTGAGTAAGATTATAACATAATATAATACATACATGCCACTCCCAAATTATTCTCGCATAATATAGCGTCATGTGTCTAAGGCTTAAAGCAGTCATATCTATGTTGGTGGCATTTTGGATATAAATAAAGTCAATGAAGGGTGTGTTTTGTTATTTTCCACACAAACCGCACCCACGAAGGGCAGTGAGCTGTGCACTCTATTTCCTGCACCAACAATGTTTTAGAAATCAATGATTATATTTTTAAATAGGCCATTTACTTGGCACTTACTTTGCAGTTATATTGTAAATATATACAATAGATTGGTATGTGAACCTATGTAGATATTTTGCGAAAATAAGTTAATAAGTAATTTTAAGGTAGGTAGGTAGGTATCTATTTTTAGAAAAAAATGACAACGCGGTTTATTGAATTTGCGCAACGAGTGGTACATTGGCACTACTCTCAGTATTGTTTTGATTAATAACCTTTGGGGAAAATCTAGGTAAGTACTTCCAGACTTTCCTCTTCCCCATCTTCTTACCCTTCTCACCACCTTTAACATACCTCAATCGGGGAATTGGCTCCGGACAGTTGTGATTCTTGTTCGGTAATCGAAACGAATAAAAATGTTCGTTTTTTCAAAATCTTAAATGTCAAAGAAATGATAGGTACCTATTTATAGTTTAATGAAGGTATGTATTCTGCACTGTAAACAATTGAGGCCTAAAATATTACTAACTGGTGTCACCGAAACGATGATATGTTTTATTTACGAATTGAATTGAAGAATTATTATTTTATTATAGTTTTATATACCATAAGACTAGCTGAACTACCATTCCACTTAATTAAGATCGTAAAACAGGCGTTACACACCTACCCCCTCACTAATAAACGTGTTTAAAAGCCTGAACAACTGACAAACAACCATTTACCCTATATTAAGAGGAAGCTACAAGCCAAAGATGGGTATATTCTTTGTATACCTTATATTGGAGGTAATAGGCATTAAAATCGCTTGATAAAAGGAGTCTAGAAACCTTTGATTTCAAGCACAAAACTTGTTTTTATTTATTTTGTAAATAATTTTATTAGAAAACAAAAAAGTTAATCAAGTGAAACTGTCACAGATAATCATTGCTATAATGGTGTATTTTTTTAAATTGTTTCCTTTACGCGTTCATACATTTCTTTTTTTTTTTTTTAATAATGTACATTTATATTTTTTATTGAGTAATTTTTATTTATTTGTATTCTACTTAAGCGAAACGAAATGAAAACCTTCAATTTATCTAAAGCATATTTTTTGGTATTCATAATGTACACTAATTCGTTATAAAGATTAATTTAAATGGTGATTTAGCATTAAGCTTCGCCTTAATGGTTGTTTGATGTGTAAATCAAAAAGGTGTGTCTTAATGACATGGTGTTTTATTCATTTTTAAATGAAGTTATTCCAAAAAATAAATGACGATTTATTAACTCTACGTCCAATAATATACAATACAAAATATATATGTATTCAGAATCAGCGTTTGTGGATCTTTTTGAATATATGTTTTTAAGCCATAATATTTTTTACTGAAGTTCCTTATTGAAGATATCTAGGTACACCAGAGAGAATGTTCTTATAATGTTATTATAATTATTATTATCAGTGTAAAGTATGTACACTACTATTTATGACTTACAAATATACGTGGCTAGTACAACATGTGTACTGCAGTGTATAACACATACGTATGTGTATAAGTATACATGTTAAGAGTACACGCTAAAATACCGTAAAGCAGTGAAGTATTTAGCTGTGTATTTTATTTACAATGGCGCTTTAGCAGTTTTATAGCTTTATTCCTGGCAGTCAAAGTCATAAACTTTATGAGGGATAGCTTTATTAAAACATCATATAATTGCATGCTTTTCATTTTTATAACACTCATAATTAATGGTGTTACCCGTATTATTAATTTAAAATTGGGCATTTTTACTGAGGTAGTAATTTTATTTTTAATTTCTTTTTTCATCACAATGTAATTTTAATGTTCTATCCGACATTTTGGCACAAAATTTTTGCAGGAAGTTTTTTATCTTTAAAAACCTTATTAAAATACGTTCCACTTCTACAGGGTTTTCCAATGAGAGGTTTTATTTTGAATAGCCCGCTATTTCGGTAGATGTTACTTTTGAAGCTCTCATTTTTTGACATTTGACAAGTAGAAACTACGCCATTAATAAAAATGGAACGATACACGCTTCAAAAACACATTGAAATTATTAAAATTCACTTGAGTGAATCAAATGCAAATCATCTTGAGTGATAAGGCCCATTTCCACCTCGGTGGCTTCGTCAACAAGCAAAATTGTCGCATTTGGGGTCGGAAAACCCAAGAATTATTGTTGAAAAGCCTCTCTATCCTCAACATGTAACTGTTTGGTGCGGTTTATGGTCCGGCGGAGTCATTGGACCTTACTTTTTCGAAAATGCGGCTGGAGCAACAGTTACGATTAATGGATTGCACTATCGAGATATGATTAATGATTTTTTTATGGCCGGAATCGGATGGTATTGATCTGGACAACGTTTACTTTCAACAAGACGGCGCTACGTGCCACACAAGCAACGAAACCATTGATCTTTTACGATTGAATATCAAAATAACACCTCTTATTGGAAAAACCTGTGTGTAAGTTCACAAATAATTATAAATTTTTATTTTTTTATTTTTTATTTAATCATTGAAGGCTCTCAAACGAAAAATGTGAAACAGAAAAGACAGAAAAATAATAGGAATTGAACCCAGCTTGCCGGGGCTTTGCTCTTCCACTGAGCTAATCTAACATCCACTTCGTTCATATTAAACTGTTTTATACTTAGACTAAGAACTACCATCATTATCTTCATTTTAACATTTAATTTTACTGGCTACTATATTTGTGTTTGATAGCAAGATTTTTTCTGAAATAAATGCAATTTAGATAGTGTCTTGTATTAATGTATCCATTTTTATTTTTAATGTGCGACAATATTACAATTTGAGCTATTCAAAAAATAAATATGCTAAGGCAAATATTATTACACCTGAAATAAAGACACACACATCAAATTGCTTACATGTTGGTATTCCTGCAATATGTACATGTGAAAATATTGAACTGGTCACAGAGTATGTATATTTAGGTATTATTATTGATTGTTTTTTCAAATGGGACTTACAAATAAATAAAGTCTGTGAACGTCTGAGATCTATTGTTAATAGATTATATCAATTAAAATTCTATGTTCCAATACGTACACTTAGAATAATTTATTTATCTCTAGCTGAATCTATTATAAGGTATGGAATTACAGCTTGGGGACTTTCATGTAAAACAAATATAAACCATGTTCAATCAGTTCAAAATTCACTAGTTAAATTATTAGCTCATAAAAGTTTATACGAACAAAGGCATAATGTTCCATACCTTTATCAGAATCTTAAAATTTTCTCAGTAAGATCAATTGTGGTATAAAATTATATTTCAGCATTTGAATAGCCCTATATACATAAATAGACTGGACCACACTTACAATACTCGTTTTACAATAAATGAAGGACTAATTGTACCTAAGCATTTAAACAAATATGGACAAAGAACACTGGACTACATGATACCTAGTTGCTTAAATATGTTACCTGCTGAAATAAAAAATGTACAAATGTAAAAACAAATATTATGTTGAAAAATTGGCTCGCTGAAAGAAATAATAAGAAATAGTCTAATACAAACTATTCGTAGATACTATCACTGTTGTGTATATGTTTTTTATATTTTAAAACAAATTGTTATTTTTTATTGTTATCACTGTTGTCATTAAGTAAAATAAGTTTTATCTTTTTTAAATATTTTTTATGTGAAAAGTTGCCATCGACAAACTACTGAAAAGTAGTTCATTGGAACTTTTCTGTATTTTATCTTATTATTTACTGTAATATATATTTTTTGTCTTGCTTTCTTTAAATTAAAAAAAAAATATATCATACATTTTATATATTTTTTTAGAACTAAAAGGATCCGTTTGCAATTTAAGACCAACTTACTTAAAAAGCTTTGTATTTAGTTTTAGAACAAGATTCTATTTGAAAAAAGGGTAACTTAGTTCTATCCATGGAGAAATAGGTACATATATCGGCCAACGTTCTATAAAATATTTTTCAAGCAATATGATTCATTTCCATTGTGTTCGAGCTCGTTTTAGCTTGGGAAAACAAAGTTCCATCCACCAAATGCGTGAACTTGAGAAAATCAATGAAAAATTACATTTATGAAAAAGTTAACGCATAAAGTATTGCAAACATTGACTAATACATCAATGATTGAAAATGAGTAATTCGTTTTACGATGATGGCGGAAAAAATTTAACATTTTAACCGTCTGTCATTGTTTTATGTATATATTTTTTTACCTATATTATGTGGAAATGTTGCATGTTTATTTCGTTTTATTTTGCAAATATTGATAAATAATATTACAATTAATGAGTTTTTATAACTGATTTTGATGAGGTTACTGTTCGTTATTGTGAATTTCGTGTGTAGGAGTTTTTTTAATGATTTGTTTTGATGCTGACAGCGTTTTCATGTGGTCTATGGTTATGTACGAAATGTCAACATTTTTTTACGATTTTGTACCATATCAAAATATTATTTAATCTCTAATGGTAAATATATTTTCTCATTTGGGGATCGGCATGAAAAAGGCATCGTGTGATACGCCCTTTACAAAGTTGGTCAACTAACATCACCTTCAATTCTTTTACAACAGCTTTCAAAAGTGCCCGATTAATTAAGCATTATCGAAATGTGCCATACAGGCAAACAAACTCCCAAAAACCTACCTACGTGCATTCCCAGGGCGCAAAATTCAATGCTGCAATTTGCGGACATTTTTTTCCAATATTTAGAATTGTTCGCGCGCCCCCAATCATGTTTCCCGCGCGCGCGCAAGGCCAGCTGTTTCCGGCCATTTTGATAGTATTCCGACTGCTAAATGCGACTGAAAATTTGACATTTTAAAAAGGGTAGGTTGTTATTTGCTACTACAAGCTTGTTATCGTAATGCGTCATCGAGCAATTAGTTCTTACCGGAGATTGATGCGTATAATGTATGTATGAATAACTAGAAATATTTACAATTTCTAAGTAGGCAGGTTGGCAGGTACATGCAAATCATTTTAAAGATTTTGTTTGAATATATTATTTTATCATATCGATAGTATCGAATGTTAAAATATAAAAAAATAAATAGGATGGAGGTACCTATATAAGCAAATTGTATTTTATTTGTGCCAATGTCTTTATCCCTCGACCGCGGAGGCCGTCGAAGTTTGACATTATTAAACATGCTAATTTCGGTTATTGGTGCATGAAGTAAATAAGTGATGTGAAATATTTCAACAAGTAACAACACTAAACAACTTCTCTTCTTAACTTTTAATATTCAAAATTAGAACTACTTATCCTTTCAGACAAACGTTAAAGTAGGTACCAAAAATATTTTTCCAATTAATAGTTCTTTATTTGAAAAGCGTATTTTTTGTTGTTAAAATGCTTGACAGATGCTTAGATGAATCAATAAAGTGAAGATACATTATTAAGACAAAGCGCGTGGTTTAACCGGACTTGGCCCAGTGGACATCTTCATATACACATTATTTCGACGGCCGGCATAGTCCAGTGGTAACGCATTGGACTGCCATTCCGAAGGTCGCGGGTTCGAACCCGGCGTGCGCAAATAAATTTTATTTGATTAATTTGTGTTATTTCACAATTAATTAATTAAAATAATATATAGTATATTTGCGGCACGTTCCAGAGTGGAAGATACTACCAGTATCGCCCTGGTGTAAGACCACCATTCAGAATTGAAACGTTGCTCCAAATGGCTTTAGCCGTGTTTAGTGACTAGATCTGAATAGCCAGATACTTCCCCACCTTCCTCTTTCCCTTCCCCACTTACCTTCAGCCTCACAACATCCCCCAATTGGAGATGCCATAGTCTCACTGGCTCCAGACGGGAGCAGTTGGGACTCTTGTGAGGTATTCACTATAAAAAAAAAATTTGAATGGCTAACATTTTCGTAAGCGTTGCAAATTTTTTTGTTCGATTATTATGAATATAACGTGTCTTGTATTTTTACAATGTCATTGGAAAGATGTCGTTATTTTTCAAGTAGGTGTAATTCAATAACGTATGGAATAATATTTATAATTTGATATCGTAAAGATTTTAAATAATACCATTTAGAAAGAGGGGGACCAAATGATTGAAGTTGAAAGTTTATACTTAGCTATAAGCTTCAACAATCATTCCGTCTCATACCACTTGCACCCATTGGATGTAAATTAACATAAAGCCAGCGTTTTTTGTACAGTAACAACTGGTTTGAACAATTTAAATAATACATTTGCCTCTTTAACACAACTTCATGTGAATATGCCACAGTTTTTGTGATCAAACGTTATAAATACAATCAGTTAGTGCCTACCTTAGCGATCATGGGGAATTTCTCAGGGCTGTGAAAAACATTTGCCCTCACAATGAAGGAAAATAAATTGATATAAAATCAACCCGTAAAAAATTAAATTTTTTAAACCATAAATACAAATACATATTTTCATTATAAGATGTATTTCAAAATAACTCTCTTATGTTTTTAGATTTGACTGAGGATTGGACCTTCCTCCCCGGGGACTGGCTAAAATGAGGGAACCTCGCTATCATTTAAGCCAAACCACAATTGGATTTTATCGAGATTTATTTAATATATTAACTGTTGTAATTTTTTATAATGTCATCCAATTTAACATTTAGAAAAATGAGTATGACTTATTTATTAAAATCCTGTTAAAAACGTGATAGATAACAATGCCCTAGTAAATTATTAGTACATTCAGAATATATCGTCACCTATATATATATATCGTCACAATATATACCACCTTCCTGTTTCCCTTCCCCACTTACCTTCAGCCTCACAACATCCCCCAATTGGGGATGCCATAGTCTCACTGGCTCCAGACGGGAGCAGTTGGGACTCTTGTGAGGTATTAACTATAAAAAAAAATATATATATCGGAACACGTGTTCATGCAGCTACGCTTATCCTAATAAATATAATGACGAAACGCTACAATATTAGAATTTTTATGAACACGTGTCCGACATCCTCATAAAACATTCGTGTTTTACTGATAGTTTGTAAGGAAATCTATTAATTCAAAGCCTGCAGTCTCGTTTTTAATAATAATAAATAAATAAATAAGTATTTTATTTCGGTAAGTTTTACCCATGCAAAGAAATACACACACACACCAAAAGTAAAAATAAAAAGTCTAATATTTTCGAAAATAAAATTCTCAAAATACAAATATTTTCGTCATTGTATGTATATCAAGGCAAGTATACCTACGCGTTAGCACGTGTTCCGATATATGTATTAGGAATTTACTAAAAGGTAATCAGGAAACGGCCTGGAATCCCGTTTTTAACCGGCATACCAATAATTTGAAGTAGGTACTGTATCTATTATATTTTTAAATAATTGATCGTGAAACTACACACATTTACGAAGTTATTTCAATCTTTGATTATAAATTTAGCTAATCTATCAAATCCCTGATCACGCGTCTATATTGTGTACGACTACTTCTGTGGGCATTATGCATTCGCACACCATGCATTATAAAAATTATGAACTATGCATTATTATATGCGTTATTTATTATTGCCACTCTTTTTCACAGTATAACTTCGGATTAAAAAAATTGCACTGTTAGGTATAACATAGTTTCCAAGCAAGATACATTCATTAACTTTCATATTACTTTAATACAGGAAGGAGACGTACCTCTTTTCACGCCATTTTAGTAAGCTTGTGGTTGTTAGGTACAACTATTACGAGGTAGGTATCTTACAACGAGAGACGATTCATGACCAAAATTGCCAGCAGTGAATTTAACTTTTAAAATGTACCTGGTTTGTGGTAAATATAGATGTCGCAAATTAATTGATAGGGATACCGTGATTTATTCACTCCACTTAGATACATTTGTATAATATTACTGCTTTGTCAGCATTCACAAAATCATCTCAAGAAAGGACACGCAATTAAAATTAAAATTAAAATACAATTTCTTATTAAATACTCTAAAAATACATACATTAGAAGATAGACGTATGTAAAATAAACGATTTAACGTTCTTATTCAAAATACTTAACTCTAAATTCGACTGTTGTGAACTCCTGCAACTTACATACATACACCCACAGTAACTATACGACAAAATACAATATTCTACAGCAGCACACATAAGCCTAACTACATTGCCCACTCTCCGATACAACGACTTCACACCATGGGAAATCATTACTTGGGTGATGTTTACATATTCAATACCAACTTGGCAAGTTTTGTGGATCATTTAAAACATTTATTTCAACAATACTCCTAAACACATCATGTAAACCTACAAATAGCTGTAATTTTCTGTTTTTGTTTCTTTGTGTTTGTATGACTTGTTGCATAGCTTTTATCAAATGTAATTTTATTCTTATTTTTAATGTTTCAAAGTATCTATCAAATTAAAATTATACTACCAACCATGTAAAAGCCCTCTGGGCGTTAAATAAATAAATAAAAAAAATCATCACTGAAAATTTCGCGAAACTGTTTAAATTCACCGCGCACGACTGCCAATGTGTGAATTTTGTAACACCAACATTGTAAAATTGCATTCCTAAAAGAATTCAATCCAGACGCATAGGATTACGCATGATCCAAGTGGTGCAAAATACAAACGCCATAAGGCGCTTCGCGCATGCGTCGATAGTGCACGGGATGAGTTATACGTCTACACTGCTCTAACACGTGATTTGCCGTTATTAGTGTAATCTGTCTCGCTCATGTCACCGTTTCGGCGGGCCTCGATGCCACCCGATGCTGTTATCGTAGTGTGGTAAAACAAAGTTTTGTGCACAATGGAATTATGAACGACTCGTTTGCGCTTACGCGGGAGTCTTGTACCAGAAGATAGCTCAAATAATGATGTGGCGGTAATTATGACTAGAGAGCACTTTCGTATACCGATGACTCGGAAACTGATGTCGTTGTAAGTTATGGGAACACTGAAGACAAGCAGCAATATGGTAATAAATGTTTTATTATCATCCTTTTTTATTATAAACTAATTGATATAATGATACCCTCACTGGGATCTCCCGTGCTGAGATCTCATTTAAATATTGTTAAAAATTAGTACAAAGTAATTATTAATATTTTATGTAGTGTTTTAATATAAATACATGGCGTTTTTCAGTGCAGTTGAGTGGTATTGGTTTCAGTATGTATTTGGTGTCAGTATATTTTCTATTCCTGATCTCCGTATCCAGCTTTTTATTTGAGATTTTAATATCGTAATATTGTTGTGACTTTTAAATGAGATACGAGACTATTCGAATTTGTGAATTTCGCGTGTATTTTTTTAATGATTTGTTTACGGCAATGGCGTAGAGAAATAACAAATGCTTTCTTTAAAACGCAGTAAGTTTTTTTATTAACACTGCGAGGAATACCTAATATTAATTAAATCGAATGGCTAGTAGGTAAAGTACTACTATGGTTACAGGAATATAAATAGGTTATTTACCTCTACTTGCAAGTTTTTAATTTAATTTAAATTTAAATTTAAATTTTAATTTTAATTTCAATTTTAACTCCAAACAGGAGGCCCTGAGGAGAATAATTTCCCTTAGGGCCTATCTCATCTTTGGCGATGCTATTTGGAGGGTCTTGAAGGAGGAGAGGAAGGAGGGAACATGGGTCTTGAAGATATCTATTTTGTAGGAGGGAAGAAACACAGAGGCCGGCAAATCGTCACAGTCGAACTGTTGAACTTAAGAACAAGTCGCGGAAACAACCCAATATTCATATAAGCTGCAATTTATTAACGTTAGGTAATATAGAAACCCTATTTCTCATGATAAAATCTTACCTATAAGTATTCTCTACAAAGATATGTATAATATTTATGTAACAATGTTTCTTACGTCAACTTTGAAACTTATTTGTAAAGACGATCAAACTTAACAACCAACATCCGGACTGTCCACATAAGAACCTGAAATTCCATACAGTAATCAAATTCGCAGGCCATTACGCTGCAGAAGCCGCCACGTAATGAATGCTAAGTGTCATTTATTGAACTTGAGCAATAAAATGTTAGCTTAGCCTTTAGAAGCCAGCGTAAACTCTGGTAAACGAGCAAATTTTACGGCCATTTCTCACAGGCAAAGTACTGCCGTTTTCTTCTTTCACCGGTGATAGAAGAAGTTGGCAATACATTGCCGGAACGAAATTGCCATCAATTGTTCGTTTACCAGAGCCTTAAGGGAGGAAGCGTGATGGAAAGGAATAAAAATTGATTATAAAAGTCGTAAAATTAGCCAGTGTAGAATTCCCCACTGATAAAGGCCCGCTGAAAGTATTTGCCTTAGAGTCTTGTGAGGAATGCCGTTGCCCATTCTGCAATAAACACTTCAGAAATAAGTCCAAGGAATAAATTCCCGCAGGTTAATGGCCGTGATGAATATCATACACTTTCCTATGTAAAGTTTTGGAAAAACTGTACGGTAGGTAGTTTTTAATGTTAATTGTTGAGAATCGTTGCTTTTTGTTATGAAAATTTTAAATCCTTTCAATCAAAATTGCTAAACGAAACATCATCAGGTCTCACCCATTACAAAGTTAAAGACCCTGTAATGTCTAACCTACCTGCATACAGAGTACCTAATTAAGTTAACATTTTAATATTGAGAAATGTCATTTTTGCAGATTGAAAAGGGAACGTAAACTTTCGAGCATCTTGTTGCCGGTTACCGGACAACTCAACACTATGTCATGAAAAGTGATGGGATGAAACAAAGACAAGGTTAAATCATTTAAATTTGGGAGGCGAGAAAGAGATTTATTGGATAACCAACACCTGTGCGATATGTTATCCTAAGTGGTTCCGTACGTTTGGCGATTTAGCAGAGGTGCCCAGGATCATCGGGGGAGGTGTGTTCAGGATGCGGCTGCCCACCACCTGAGTGGCGTGTCAGATCGGGAGAGGCTGGTTTGGGAAGACCCTTCGACCTCTCCAACTTTTCTCTCGACTCATCGCTTTGCGCCGCAGCTGTAGGGATATATTTATACGACACTCCTGGATACATTGATCCCTAGATTACAAACCACCCCTCATACCTTTTTCCTTCTCAGAACTTCCTCTCCTTACAAAGACTCTCGGATGTTAGTTTTATAGGTTAGTTTTTTTTATCACTTTTTAAAGGTGTGGTGAAATGTCATTGGGTTGAGTTATCGTGGAACCCTTGTTGCCGTACATCCACACCGTTATAGTTATATACCCATTTTTAACATACAGGTACTTACAGATAGAGTAGTTAATAAAAAATAGTGAAATTGTTTAATATTTTCTTACTCTTTTTCTACAGTCAATTAGAGACTGGGAATCGATTCTCCAATCCAGACCGCTCGCAATTGCCGTCGAAAGGGTCGACATACATTGGTCGACATTCTTATTCTTGAGTCTCGTCGAAGGTGCACACTTCCATACGCCAAACGTCAAAAGTCATTCCACTCGAACAACGAGTGGGTTGAACCACGACCGAGTGGAATGACTTCGTCGAGAATCGAAGCCTTGGGCGTCAACATGTCACCACTCCGTTATCCCTCACTACGAATAGAGCCTCTGTGATTCATCCCCTTCTCAAGAACCAGGTTTACTCCTTTCCTCAAAAAGATCCTCCATTGATATTATTTCCCTCAGGGCCTCCTGTATGGAGTTGATGTAAAAAACAGAATAATTAAAAAGAATAAGAACTTTCTAACTGTAACGACCGTGCGATTAACAAGAGAAAGCTAGACGAAAGGACTATTAAATAGTGTAAACAGTTATCCAAAATCTCTTCTACATCAAATAGTACATTGAATTAATATAACAGTCTATCGACTTCTATTCCGCTATATATTATTTATTTATTTATTCCTTTAGATTTACACACAGTACAATATGATACAAGATTCAATTAAAATATTTTTAGTGATTATAGATTTTTGTACCTTATCAGGTCGAAATTATTGGTTCCTAACTAGGCAAATTGCCCGTTCCAAGGAACCAAAAATATGTGAAAGTAAGTGTGTGATTTGTCTATGTCTATAATATATCTCATTAATGTTTTAATTTGTGATGTTTAATCGTTACAATCTTATGATAGAGTCGAACTTGAGCTGTTGTGTATGTTTCAGTTGTGTATGAGCAATAATTAGAATAGTGGAAGATACATATAGTGTGTGATTAGTCTATGTCTATACTATGTCTATTTATTATGTGACGTTTTTTAACATTTTTTCAGATTCTCCTCTACACAGTCCAATCAACCATTTAGTTATTATTGGGCCTGTGTAGGAAATATTATAAGTTTTTATATCAATTCATAAAATAAATAATGCTATAAAGATTTACACTAGGTAATCGTAACTACCCAAACACGTACTCGGGTAATAATTTACTTTACTTTCTAGCAACATTTCAGGAGTTTGCACTCGTCAGCGACTTTCAAGGTGATTTTTAGTGTACATGGGCACTTTAAATTTAAATATTCTGTTGTAATTATGGACGATTGTTTCCAAGAAAAAAACAAAGCTGTAATGAATAATCCACGTGCAGGAGAAGATAGCATCGAACAGCACAACAATTTACTTAACTCACAGCGAACAAGAGAGGTTGAAACAATAATTAGAAATTGAAAACTGAGTATGATTTTTATCTCAAACAGGTATTAAGGAGCTCATTTCTACTGCATTATGATTTTTATTCTTCCTCTTGTCAGTTTCATGCCTCACTGCTGCATCAGGGTTGGTATCAGAACTCCATTGATGATTTAGTACCTTTGTATGACAACATTTTAATAGCGACTACTAATTGCTTTCGGTCCATCAATAAGATAAATTTCTAAACTTACCGCTAAGCGTAGCGTGCATGAATAAATGGTGTTAATTAATTTTTTTATTAAAATGAACTACCTATGCTTTAAAATATTAAGACAAATGATTTGAAAGAGTTCCTAACAAAGTATCAGTCAAAAGCGAATGTTTTGTGAGGGCGGCGGAACATAAGTTTATACAATTACTGATATTGATATTGACATACTGATATTGTTGCATTCCGCCATGATATTTATTAGGAAAAGAACACCTGTTCTCGATATATTCTGAATGACTAATATTGTATCAGGAAGTTAGCATGCTGTTATTTATTTAACAGGATCATTTTCCTCCGTTTAGAACGAAAGTTTGTTTCGTGAGGCCAAAATAACAGTCTGTTGTCTATTCTATTCTGTTGTCTCAACGCCATGGCCATCTTACTTCTAATTAAAATAAAATGTTTAACTGAAACGTACTACTCTTATTTGACTATTTCTCACGGATTAACTATTCTAATTCTTCTTCTGGCGACCTCTCCTATCGGAAATTGGTCATCACACACTTAACAATATTATGATTTATTGTGGAGAATGTCTTGTTATAATTATATTTATTTTATTGTTATTATTTATACTTTTTAAGTACATAATGTATTAGTGTAAAGAGTTAATCTATATTTGGTTTCTCAGTTAAGTAAATTGCACATGTATAAACTAACCATATAGTAAACTGTTGATTTACCTAAAATAAAATAAATAATGAAGACAATGTCTACCCTATAGGCTGAAGTCCGGGACAACTGTGTTGCCTGGAAAACGTATATTATTTAATAACAATTGAAAAGTTACCTTGATATGGAAATACATTTCCTGTTCAAATATAAAAACAAAACTTTCTTACAACACAACTACACCACCAGAACAATAACCAACGGTCACTACAAAGTACCTTCACTACATACCACGTCAGCTCAAAGACAATTTTTCTTCCCAGGTCCTAAAATCTTTAACCTTATCCCTGAAAATCTAAAAACCGTGAGTCAATCCCATTCATTAAAAAACAAATTACGAAATGGATCCTTACACACGGAATACATTACCACTACAGTAACCATTCTTAATTTAATCACCTTTAAGACAAAACTATATTCCCTAACTTAGCGGTATAGTATGTACACAATTAATAAGTGTGATCTATTTACTAATAATTTTTCATATTCTTATAATTCTCTAACTTCTCCATTCTCTTCTTGAAACCCAAACTAGCTTACATCATTTTTCTTTGTTATATTATAGTAATGTATAGATTCTATGTCCGCAAACTGTAAAATTCACTCGCCATAACACAGGGTCATCCCTAGCATGGAGGGTGAAATATCACAAAAAACCAGATGTACTCTAAATTATGTAGCAATAAAATTAATTAAAATAAAATCGTTTTCATAAGGTATACAACTTACTATTAAAATATCCACTGTTCAGTTATATAAAAAGAAGATAAAACAGAACATGATAAAATAATAGATTAGATTAGATTTAATTAGGTAAGGTTTGGTTCGGTTTATTTTTTTTTCACTTTTCTTCAATATCCTGTTTTATCACTGTTTTGTTTTGTCATGGAATCATATTTTTTATTTAATAAAGGGCAGGATTGTTTCCGTGACTTCTGAAATGAATAATTTTCGCTGACCGCTTCGCCAGTCCGATAATTCGGGGCCATTGTATCTAATAAACAGTAATTAATTAATAATTAATAATTAATGCGATCTTTTCGCCGTGTGACTTCGCCGGGCACCGACAGCTTTAGCGTCGAGGCGAATCGTTAGACGAAACCCAAACGGCGTTGAAACGAAGGCTTTAATTAAAGCACGCTTCGACTTAATGACGGACAATTATTCATGCAAATTGGGAGATTATCTCCTCATCGACAGATTTCTGTTCGGTAATAATACACATGTGGTGCAACGTTCGACAGTTGCTCGAGTTAGTCGAGTTATTATCTGGCCGCCAATAACAATGTAATACGAGAGTATTTAAATTTTTTAAATATACCGGTGATTAAAAATTAAGCAGGCAGTATCTGCTCAAAGGAACTTAAATAAGTTCACGCCGTTAAAAAGAACGACTGCACGCCTTTTTCATACAAACAATAATTTTTTATTGTTTCATTATGTATTTGTATAAAATATCCGTATGTACTCGATATTTGCTCTACCTTTTGATTGAAAAAAATACTTAATCAGTTTGGTTGGGTATTTTGGCCTCAAATCCAAATTTATGGTTCGTATGAAAAAGGCCGCGCAGCCGTTCCTATTAATATTATCGTATGAAAAAGGCCGCGCAGCCGTTCCTATTAATATTATCGTATGAAAAAGGCCGCGCAGCCGTTCCTATTAATATTATCATAGACAAAATGCGAGAAACAATTAACTAAAAATTCTGCCTCAATACAGGTTCGCATAGTGAGGCAGGTTATGCACAACCTAAAATATAGTATATTATGCCATTTATATATAACACTCTTACATTCATATCTACTTTTTCTTATATTAGAAACTGCTGTATTATTGTAACATTATTCTTTCAACAATTTCATTGTTTCTAACTGACATATAATTATACAACTTATTAATGATATATTTTGTAATTTTTTTGTGAAATGAATAAATTAAAATAAAATATATATATATATATATATATATATATATATATATATATATATATATTTATTTGAGAGTTTGACGGCTTCCAACCGTTAAGATTCAGTATTTTTTTGGAAACACGTATTTTCGGAAATATTATGAGAAAGAGGAGATTCAATTTATTAGCTTATAAATCTCATTGTAATATTTAATCAACAAAGAAGCTAACGTTAACAACTAATAGAGAAAAATATAAAGTTAGCGGTCGTAACTGGGTCTTTAAACCAGAGCCTTTAGGACATCTAGTTTAACCGGGACCAATACTGGTGGAATGTATGATACTGCAAGGAATATACAGGGTTTTCCAATACGAGGTGTAATTTTGATATTTTTCCCGTAAAAGATCAATGGTTTCGTTGCTTGTGTGGCACGTAGCGCCCTCTTGTTGAAAGTAAACGTTGTCCAGATCAATACAATCTAATTTTGGCCATAAAAAATCATTAATCATCTCTCGATAGCGCAATCCATTCACCGTAACTGTTGCTCCAGCCTCATTTTCGAAAAAGTAAGGTCCAATGACTCCGCCGTATCATAAACCGCACCAAACAGTCACACGTTGAAAATAAAGAGGCTTTTCAACAATAATCTTGGGTTTTCCAAGCTCCAGATGCGACAATTTTGCTTGTTGATGAAGCCACGAGGTGGATATGGGCCTCATCACTCAAGATGATTTTTCGATGGAATTCCGAATCATTTTCACGCATTTCAATGACCCAATAGAAGCGTGTATTGTTCCATTTTTATTAATAGCGTAGTTTCTACTTATCAAATGTCAAAAAATGACAGCTTCAAAAGTAACATCTACCGAAATAGCGGGCTATTCAAAATAACACCTCTTATTGGAAAACCCTATATTTACAAGAACGCTGTAATAGTATCCCTCAATAGTATTCATAATTAAGGTTTGCTTCTTGATTACTGGTTCACTAAACTATCAAATGTCTGTAAAAGCCCGTACGGGTGTAGAATATATATATATATAAATGAAAACACATTGAACTACTTGTATTATATTACTCTATAATTATATTCAGTAATTTTTATCGATCTCATGTGTCAATTCTCACATATTTATATTGAGTTGTCATCTATGGAATGAATGCTAAGTTCTGAATATAATGTAAACCAATAAATTCCAAAATTCACTAACACTTATATGTATATGTATATAGGTACCTATGGCTGCTGCTATATACACATGTGTGCTTGCATGCACACATATTAAAATTTATATATATAATTATGTACATTTTTACAGTCTAATGCTAATTTACTTCTTTCTCCTTTCTAATTTCTATCTTCTACTTTTTATTACAATTTTTCCAAAATTTTAGCTTCATCTATAGTTACTAATTTCATATGTTTACACTAGATTTCATATTTCATACAAAGTAATTACACTCAATTGGTCACCATGAAACAGGCAGCCGCCTAGTATGGTGATTCATTATATCTACTTTATGTAAATTTCAAAACAATGTAACATGTATTAAATAAATAAAAAATTGAATATTCATTCTAGTCCTACAGAAAAGTGAATAGATTTATTTAAAATTAAGTGCATATATTTAAATAATATGTAGAGGTACGTAAATGAAACACAAAGATCAGCAAAGATTTTTTTTACAAAGATCAGCAAAGGTTTATTTAAAATAATGCACTATAAAATAAAACAGATTTTTAGCAATATTCCAATGATTTATTTAAAATTAAACAATACGAAATACCATAGGGAGAGCCTTGAAGAGGCTATACTGTCAGGACCGGTCCTGTGCAGAAAGCTCCTGTAGAGTAAGGCGCCAAGGTTCTGATATGGCAATACGATGACAGTGTTGGTATACCCAAAAATATTTTTTCACTGGATTTCAGAAACAAATTTCCACAGATTTTGGACACATCGTAGAGGCTCTGGAATTTGCCACATATGACTGATACCATTTGACTGTATACTGGAAATATTTCACTGGAGTTGGACATATTATTATTATTATTCTAAGTTATTTGGTTCAAGTAATTCAAAAATATATGTTTTCCTACACGGAGAAAAATGATCCTGTTAAAAAAGTAACAGCCTGCCAATTTCTTGATAAAATATTAGTCATTCAGAATATATCGAGAACATGTGTTCATTTCCCGATAAATATCTTGACGGAATGCGACAATTTCAATATCAGTGTTTGTATGAACACATGTTTCGCCGTCCTCGTAAAACATTCGCTTTTAACTGATGCTTTGTTAGGAACTCTGGCAATTCATTCGTTGAAGGGCTGCAGTCCCGTTTTTAACAGAAACATGAATAATTTTTCCAAATTTTGAATAGATTATATCAGTAATTTATATCAGTAAGTTTTCTCCGTGTGGGAGAACAGAAGATTGAGAACTCACAAGTAGGTAGTGAGAAAAGCAGCGAATCGGAGAGCGATTTTCCCGGCCACTGTTTACGGATTATCCTGGAGCTGTAATTATGCTGGAATCAGATTGTATTGTGAGATTATGTATTCAAATTCTGCATCAATTTCGTCAGCTTTGCTGCGCTGAAACAGCCCGAACGAACTAAATATCCACGGGACATGCGAGTTTGTGATAAATATTATCCGCGGACACGCTACTTATACGGCACTGAGTTTGACTTCGAAAAATCTCAATCTCAATATATGCAGGTACACACATTTAAAAAAAAATTCGCTTCGTCTTAATTATCTTGAAAATTTCGAGAAAACCTCTTAAAAATTCTACGATTTATTTCAAATTAGGTATAAATCGGTATTATAAATAGGTATTTATTTATTTAATATCAACGGTGTAAAATATACCATATACAGTAAATTATAAACAGTGACATCTGAAAATATACAATTAAAAGAAACTCTAGATTCTAGATGGATATAAAAAGTTAGAGATACAAGTACATGCAAAACTTATAGGTAGACTAGGTTAGATTGGTATTGATTGAAATATATGATAGTATAGATACATGAAATAATATATTACAATAGCTAAAATGTATGCATTTATTTTCAGGTTTTGGTTGAAAGTAGGTAAGTGCCAATCAAGCTGTTGGTTCACCTTATTGACCCAAGTTTCCTCAGTTGCCCCAGGCAGTTCATTTTATATACATATTTATTTGACTTTTTACATAAGTATGAGTAGACTTACATTTTATTGGTCATGATTTAAAAGATATGATATTAAGGCGATGCACTACGTCGTGTAATATTTTAAATTGAGCCGCTATCAATAACAATCCTTACGTAGATGGCGATAAGGTTTAAATTCCCGCTCAACACCACCCGCCTGTTTTGATTTATGCAAGAAAAAAACATGGCCGAAAAGTGCCTTTTATTTTATTTTGGGGATGTTCAGGCATAAATATTTAATTTTTTCAATCATTTTCTAAATAACTCAATTTGCTACATTATACAATAAAATCATAACCGAAAATGGGTTCGTAAGTAGGAGATTTTTACTTTAAAGCACTTTTCATAGGCCTTATACATTATTTTTTTCTGGGCTTATAAAAAGACTTATCTAAAAAATATTCGATTATTTTAAAGGCCAAAATGTATGCTACCCGCAGTATTTAATTAAAGCATCTGAAACAATTCAAGGCGACCAAATTTTCAAACCAAAAACACACGATTTTGCATTACTACGTATGGCATCGCCTTAAAGCCTTTTTGTACCTAGCTTCTGTGCAGTTAAACAGATCCGCTACATCTGCGTAACTATTACTAATTTCATGTAATCTAGGTCGTCGTAATTTCGTCGATAATCTATACAGATTAAAAAAAATGTTCTGCTGCTGCTAAATAATATGTTTAGATAATTATTTTATGTATCTCTATCACTGTAACTCTCGTGTCTCTCGCCTCTCCTAGTATTATTTGTCATTTTACTGAGCTTATGTAAAATTTTATATTATTATTTGTTTGGTTTTTTAATTGTACGTAACCTGTATTTAATTGCATTTTTACCTGCATGTATGTAATTTGTAGATTTTTGTCAGTTACTTAACTGAATTTTTGTAACTGGATAGTACTCACGTAAGTGAGAACATCTGTAAAAACCCAGTATAAATAAATAAATAAAGAGTTCGTGCAAAAAAAAGAAATTCATTTTTGTGATGCCAGAAAATATATGTTTCATAAACTATAGATACTGTTAAAATATGTGGAAGTTTGTTAATTTGACTGTCCTAAAACGGGAAACTTTCCTAGTTGGACAGTCAAAAGCTTCCTTGCATAAAATTTAATGTAATGAATAATATAATTATATTTAAAGAGTCTAAAAATACTCACCGTATCAGTTGCATAAGATCGGTACATACTGGGCTTTGAAGTAATGATGATGATTTGACGAATATATTTTTTTAAATGTATCCAAAAATCAATTTCTAAGTACCTACCTATTGGATTAACTGTCCAAAGTGGTAAACATTCTCAAAGCAGCCCTGGTGAAAGACCACAATTAAGAATCTAAACTTGTTGACCAGATCTGAATAGCTAGGCACATCTCATTTTTGTCTCAATATACACCAATTTTGGAAACCTTAGTCACAGTTGTGACTCTTATCTGCTCGTTTTTTTAATGAAAATTAGTACCTGTTTTACCATAATTGTAAACTCAAGGGAAAAGTGAACAAATTACCGTAAACGTTTCAGTATGAATATTTGTTTTAGATAAATGTGTTTCAGGAACTTAATCGTCTAATGACCATGGAAAAGGTATTATCCCCTCACTACTTTTTTTGTTTTACGATATAATTACGGAGTTGCATGATGTCTCATAAAATTAAAAATATGTCGATAAGACCTTAATCCGACCGAACTATTAGATTTAATGAAATTGATATTGGAAATCAACGACAATGTAATACGTCGTAGCGAAATGCTCAGATCTAAGAAGTGTGAACACAAGATATTAAAATCTTCGTTCGGAAAAGAATAGAAAAAAATAATAATTGCGGTTGATGAAAACCGAATAAAATGTATTTATCATGGGCATCGATATATTGTATTAGAAACAAGAGAGATGGGCCATGAACCATTGTATACACTGTGCACGTATAAGTGTCGTCAACATCGTTAACCTACTTATTGTATGGCACATTATGCTATATTATGTGCGCATAAATTGGGCGTGGCATGTACTTATTATATGTTGGGCTGACATACTATGCTATAATCTTCCTCAGGAGCAATTGGGGAACTGCCGCGGAATATCATATCTTTGTATGGGATCTGTCACTTTGACAGATGACAAACGCGTAATTACGGCGCTCCGTAAATTGTTCTGACCCGTTCTCCTGCCGTAGGTAGGAGAGAGAGTCGCATAATTTTCAAACATAGCCTGGCTATCAGATCACAGCGCATATCATTGCCACGCCCACACTTATAGAACATCAACTTTTTTGGTGTGACGGGTCTATCTTATGGAGTTATATAAAACGCTTTGAACTTATATTGTAATTTGTCACCCCCTTAAATTGCATTTATCTACATACCAAACGCATACATTTAATTAGCTCCGCTGCTTTGATAATTATATTGGTACTCGTTGGTACTCGCCCGTATTTTCGTAGAAACGGACAGACATCGAAAATTCGTCACAATTTGAATATTTAATTTAATAATCTCTCGATCTGTGATCCTACTGAAATACGTTGGTGCATCTGCATGGCAAATCATTACGTTTGCAAAGATGTAGATATTTGTTCACACCGATGATAATATTGAAAGTTTCGTAAAGTTTTTCAAACTATTTTGGAATACCCGTCCGCAGTCTCCACTTAACCTGCAAATGTTCAATTCGACAATGTTATTTTTAATTATTATTTATTCATTCTTCGGCAACCTAACAAAAAAAATCAAATTTATGCATCCAGTACACCACTACACAAGCAAGAATTTATTAATGATTTAACTGTACCTATATGTCTACCTACATTCATATAGATACAGTATAATATTTATATAAAAGCAAAAGCCGGAAATGTAACGCACTGCTGCCCGGTTTAAGGATCCACCAAACCAATAGCAGGCCACACCCCAACCTGGGACAGACGTACCTATCCAGACCCAGTACCTTCCCACACTATTCCTTTATGTTATGTGTCTATACATTGAGTGTGGAGTATTATTGTAGTTGGCAGCCAGTTACTCACTGCCATTTGACTGATTGGAAATGCAAAGGGGAATAACCAGGCAACACCCTAAATATTGTGATGTTTGGTTCATTTCAAATTACTGTGTAACTTCTGGGTGCACCAGACTCGATTAATTTGTGTTTCATAGGTACATAGATAATAGAAACAAAGGGAGAAATGGCATGAAAGCGTGCGGATTATCGCCAAACTGCACAGACTATCGTTTAGAGAATATTAATCATTTACTAAAAAAACATATTTATTTTATTAATTTGTTAAATTCGCTAGAAAATTCATTCATCCACTTCTAAATATGTTTTACGATTTATTTATTTTCATGCTTTTGATTACAGAAAATATAACAGAATTCATATATAAAAAAAGATAATGAAATATGTAATTATATGAAATATAAAAAAAACTGTAATAATAAACAAAACGTTAGTTTTATGCTAGATAGTGAACAATATATCATTATCCAAGATCAAGGAGTTAATTTAAGTTTTGAATTGTTTTTTTTTAATATGTTTTTGGAAAATAATATATTGTACCATCTTACACCCAAATACAAGTATTGGAAATTAATATTTTCATAGCTGACGAACTAAAAAAACAGTTTCAGTATTTTCATATTAGATACCTATATCAAAAATGTTTATATTCATTATTACGTGCCTGGAAACGTTTTTCAAGATACCACACGGCAATGATAACAAAAGGAATGTTGCCATATTTAATTACTCTTCAAATAACCTATTTTTTTTCTACCATCTCCCAAATTGCTAAGAAGATCAAAATAAGAATACTGTAAAGTAAAAAATCTGTAAACAAAAGAAATCAGCATTGATGAGACATTGTTTGCAAGAAACACAACTTATTTTTCTTGCATTTATCTATTCTTATACGAAAATTATAAGTACAGGGTTTTCCAATAAGAGGTGTTATTTTGATATTCAATCGTAAAAGATCAATGGTTTCGTTGCTTGTGTGGCACGTAGCGCCGTCTTGTTGAAAGTAAACGTTTTCCAGATCAATACCATCCAATTCCGGCCATAAAAAATCATTAATCATATCTCGATAGTGCAATCCATTAACCGTAACTGTTGCTCCAGCCGCATTTTCGAAAAAGTAAGGTCCATTGACTCCGCTGGACCAAAAAGTCACATTTTGAGGATAAAAAGAATTTTCAACAATAACTCTTGGATTTTCCGAGCCCCAGATGCTACAATTTTGCTTGTTGACGAAGCCACCGAGGTGGAAATGGGCCTCATCACTCAAGATGATTTGCATTTGATTCACTCAAGTGAATTTTAATAATTTCAATGCGTTGTTGAAGCGTGTATCGTTCCATTTTTATTGATGGCGTAGTTTTTAATTGTCAAATGACAAACAATGACTACTTCAAAAGTAACATCTACCGAAATAGAGGGCTATTTAAAATAACACCTCTTATTGGAAAACCCTGTATTTTCCTGAAACCTACTCGTTGACAGCACTGCCTTGGACGAAGCGAACATATTTATTTTTTAGCTAGTAGCTGATATTATGTTCAAGGGCTATTTGTCCATTACGGTAACGCCAATGCAATCATAATAAGTTCAAGCTATTAAAAGCCCGTCATTTTATAGCATAATAGCCACGGGTGTACACTATACACTGTACAGTGTGTACAGTCCGTCAATAAAATGTAGGCAAAAAATATTGAGTGCGTTGCAATCGTTTATATAGTTTTAAATAGCATCACTAAGAAGGTTGAAAAGAAAAATACATAATTTTAAAAGGTTAGAACTTTTGGTTTTTGGGTTAAGAATATCCAAAAAATCTCCTACTACCATCACATTAAGGGGAAAATATTACTTGTGTCGTGAAGGAGGACTTAGCCGAGGAATTGAAGTCACTTCGAACGTGTTTTTATTTTGAAATGTACACATATCAAAGGAGTAATTTATTAGATGTTATATCAAGTGTAAAAAATATATATTTAGAAGACACGCACACTTTTAGCAACTACAAAATAAATAGTTGTATCGTTTTTCTTCTAAACGTCATATTTAGAAGTCGAGTACTGAATTTTTTTTCAATAATCGTTTTTTTTATATACTCAACTTAGAAAAATGCGTATTGCGAATTTATTAGGAATCTCTTCAAATTATTAGTGATCCGGTTAAAAACGCGATTGCAGGCCGTTTCCTGAAAAACTTTTAGTAAATTCCCAATTTTTCGGAAGACGAGTTTATTATTTGGATTTTTGATACTTTACTACAAGTTAATAAGGACACCTTTTCATTTTTTTCTTTCCTCATTATAAGCACCCACTTAACTACCAAAGCAGTTTGTCAGCAGGTAATGTTCACAATATTAATTAAAACGCACTACGAATTATAACACAAAAATTATAATAAAATATCGATTATAACACATTTTCTGAAAAAATAAGAAAAGAAACAGATTTAGGAAATGAAATTCTCAGACTATAAAAATATTACAATTTGTTATTTCGGCTACTGGCATTTTACCTAGCTCTCTCATTCAAAATTTAGACGTATTAGATCTGTCAAAGAATTTATACATAAAAATGCAAAAATCAGTCATTTTAAATTCATGTAGGATTACGAAAGATTTTTTAAATATTTGTACTGAGGGATCAGTAGGATTTATAGGTCCAATTAGAAGTTCTACCGAGCCGAACCCTCTGATATGAAAATATCTGGAGTCGGCGAATTATTTTCCCTTTTGATCTCTGGTGATTTGACGTGTTGTTTTTGTATTATTTTGTTTTTATTATGCTTATATAATATACTTGCATAATGTGGATTGACTAGATGATCATTTGTGGAAAAGTATGTGGAAGGGTTTTGTCCTGTGGGGAAGATTTAACCCGGACATAGAGTCGGAAAAAAATAAATTATAACACATGAGAAGCCACAATATTGAAATACACACAAAAGAATTTCAATTTATTAAGGACCTGGAATCCCGTCAATAACCCTTTTTTAATAAGTTTTTTAATAAATTACCAAATTTTCTCCGTGTCGGTGTTGTAAGTATTGAAAAAATTGACCTATTTTATATATTTTTTTAAATTATTAGACGGACTGTACATCGTAGTGTGGAATAATAGTGTGGAATGGTTGTGTGGATTGTTTGTGTGGAAGGGGACAGCGGGTAATGGAGATCGCCTATCGGATAGCGTCACAGCCGGTTATCTGTATTTTCACCCGTGGTGCTATAATGGGCGTGAGCGGGAAACATCCATCCAAACCACGTTATGGTTTCTAAATTATAGATGTGACGGATTGATGGCAATAGTGATAAAGGTTCGTTAAAAAACCAACTTTAAAACATATCTATACAATTCCACAGAACATATCTGATTCTTTTATTTAAGGCGATGCCATACGTAGTAATGCAAAATCATGTGTTTTTGGTTTGAAAATTTGGTCGCCTAGAAATGTTTCAGATGCTTTAATTAAATACTGCGAGTAGAATACATCTTGGCCTTTGAAATAATCGAGTATTTTTTAGATAACTCTTTTTATAAGCCCAGAAAAAAATAATGTAAAGGCCTATGAAAACTGCATTAAAATTCAAAATCTCTTACTTACGAACCCATTTTCGGTTGTGATTTTATTTTATAATGTGGAAAATTAAGTTATTTATAAAATTATCGAAAAAAATTAAATATTTATGCCTGAACATACACAAAATAAAATAAAAGGCACTTTTTGGCCATGTTTTTTTCTTGCATAAATCAAAACAGGCGGATGGTATTAAGCATGAATTTAAACCTTATAGCCATCTACGTAAGGGTTGTTATTGATAGCGGATCAATTTAAAATATTACACAACGTAGTGCATCACCTTAACGTGTTATAAATATTTTGTCTTACAGATATTAATCACACTATTTTAAATACCCTCTTAAACCGTCTTCTTCTTCCTTTTTAACGCTTATTATGGAGCCTTAAATTCCATATATATATTTATATGTAATATATTATGGTGTATTTTTTGTAAATATAAACAAGTCATTACCCAATTTATTTCAGAAAGTAGAATGTCAAATATAATATAATTTAACTATATTAACTACGTAGCTCTGTTTATCTTACCTAAGTTTTGCGATTTTCCTCGGATTATATTTTTCCATCTTGTCTTGGAATGTCTAGTTTCTACTTTATTTCGTTTTGACATTGTTTTTGTTTAAGAAGTTGTGTTTTAGTGTGTCTTCTATTTTCTTTTTGATTTTGTTTTTTGATTTTACTTTGAATTTGTTTTTTTTTTTTTTTTTTTGTTGTGTTTATTTAGATGTTCTTTGTAAAAAAATAAGAAAATAACATTTAAATACCAGCCGGGCGTGAATTTAGAAATAAATAAACGAAACGATGTTACTTTGTAACCTTAAATTGTTTCAACTGTTCCTTTATCAGGGTAAAATATAGACTAAAAAAACATATCAAAATAATGGGTGAACATATATTATGAAGTGTTGAAGTGGGGGTGGAGGCGTGGTTAGGGATTTGTGAAGAGTAGGAGTAATGAAAACATACCTAAGTACTGTAAGATATAGTGATAACTTCCCGCCATGAACTGTTCTGAACATAATTCAAATACTTACCCATTGAGAAACTCATCTCATTTCTATGAAGATGCCTTAGCAGTTTCGTCCCCGCGGTTTATGGATAATTTCTAAATAAGAGATATGACAGCGGCGCTGTGACCGTCCACACGACACCACTGCATTTTTGTACCCATTATTAATTCCAATTTCAACCAATATGTGCCGCGTTGTGCCATATCGCTATCAGTGGCGTACATCGCTTTCCCAAATCGTTTTTTAACGGGATTTTTATTGTTTAAATTGAAATGAAAACATGCAATAATGACACAATATTATTATGTCATTATGATAAACTATTCACGTTATATTTTCCAGGACATAGATATCAATTATATACTGATAGATAACGAACAGCCCAGGTGAATCATCACCAATTGAAATGTTGGTTGAATTGGCTTTATGGCTTATTTAGTGACCAGATCTGAATAGCCAGGTATTTTCTAACCTTCATATACCCATCTCTTTGCCCTATCTACCACCTTCAGCCTTACAACATATCCTAATTGGGGTATTTTACATTGAACTTCTCTTTAATTGCTTTTAGTAGGTGTTTATCGTTTTATATGGTTCTGATATTTTCGGGTAGGCTGTTGAAGTATTTTTCCTTAGGTAGACGTAATGATGTTGAGCAAAAGTGGTGTTACATTTTTATGTTGGAAATATATGTTTTTGACGAGTACGAGTTTCAGTTAAAAAGCTGTGATTTTGTTTTTCTTTTATTATTTGAGTTATTAGGTTTTTTTGGATAAGATCATTAAATTTTTATACTTTAAATTCTTCAAAAATTAGGTGTGTTGGATAATCTCTTGGTTTTTTCAATATTATCAACATATCCTAATTGGGGCTATAGTCTGACTGGCTCCAAAATGTTGGGAGCCGTTGAGATTCATATAAAAAAATCATTTCATATATATATTTACATTAGGTTCACACAGGATCTTTGTCTTATTTGGGGATGCTGTGTGGCGGGTCTTTTTTATGAGGGGTGGGTAGGAATCTGGGGGTCAGTGTGTCCAGGAGTGACGGACGTACGAAGGTGATGGGTCAAGAGAATCCGGCTGGAGAGGTCAAAAGGTCTGCCTCAACCAGTCTCTTCCGATCCGGCCCGCCACGCAGCCCAACAAACAAATCTCACCCCATGACAAACCGCACTTCAAACGTAGCGAACCACTTGCGGTTACCTATGGCGGGTGTGTTGGTAATCCAATAAATGGTACCCGAGGCGGTGGTACCCATACCAACCTCCCATAATCCGTCGGTTGATTAGGTTACGCGCGAACTATTTTGCTAATAAAATTTCGCCTGTTTGCTTGAAAGTTAGGTTAGGTATAGTAGATAAAATTTAATATTTCTTGATGGTACGGAATCAGATCAGATCTAAATAAATAAATTTAAATGATGTACGCCAGTGGTTTTTTTACTGTCGCCGTTGGAATAGAATAGATTGATAAACAAATACCATTATTTTTTTCGATAAAGATCTTTATCAAGCTATATTTTCCGGATAATGAACGCCAATCATTTACGTACAGTCTAGTCTTTTCATTTCGTTTTGTGGATACGCCAACAATATGTGATATGCGTATACTATATTATTTCTTACCTATCTAAACATAAATTTTATTCGATGTATTCCATAGTGCACGATCAAATATGTATTTTTACAGTTTTTTTATCCTTGAAGAAAATTACGATACTGCAGATATTTTTATATTATAATGGAATCGTTCATTTCGAAATTAATAATTAAAATGACGTATTTTATTATGGGTATGGGTTAAAAAAAATTACTACAGGAAATAGCAATATGTAAAGCGGCGCCTCGTCTTTGTTTCTACCTACGCATCAAACGTATAATTTTATTGGTTCCGCCACTTTGACAGTCCGTGCAGGTTGGCAGGGCGTATATAAAGGAGGGGGAGGTTAGGGTTTAAACCCCCCCCCCTCGGCATTTCTTTGAAATAAAATAATATCCGTACTCGTAGATAACATTCCTGGAAAGTAGAGTAAAATTATTTGCACCCACCTCTTTGACGAAGTTGTGTAGACTGTATTTTTAAGGAAAGGAAGGAAAATAAGTTATGTTGGGTAGGAATCTGGAGATCAGTGTGTCCTGCCCGTGTCCATGAGTGATGTATGAATAAATCCGTTGCGGGTATGGGTCGAGAGTGTCCGGCTGGTCGAATCGTGACATGAACACACCTCACCCAAGAACCCGTGCACCCCTGAGCACTCGCATTCATCATGACCTGCACAAACCTCACCGCAGAACCCGTGCACACCTAAGCATTCGCATCCATCGTGACCTGAACAAACCTCACCCCAGAACTCGTGCACACATGAGCACTCGCATCCATCATGACCTTAACAAACTTCACCCCATGAACCCGTGCTCACGTGAGCACTCACATTCATCATGACCTGAACAAACCTCACCCCAGAACCCGTGCACACCTGCGCACTCGCATCCATTATGACCTGAACAAACTTCACCACATGAACCCGTGCTCACGTGAGCACTCGCATCCATCATGACCTGAACAAACCTCACCCCATGAACCCGTGCAAACCTTATTATTATAAATTGACAACTGATTTTCATTTGCACTGATTTTGTGTATCATCTCAAAAGATCTTCCGAGCATGAACTCTTCGGATGGGTTGTTTCAGAGAATTCGAAAAATTCATCAAATTTAAACGGGTTATGTGAAAGTCCTATTCAAGTTCTTTTATTATATCATTATGGGCTACTTGCTTGACACAACTGAAATAATAAGAGTACTTGAAAAATCTTTCACAGAACTTACATTGAAATTTGTGAAATCGTTCAAATTCTCTGAACCAACCCGTCCTTAGAAATAGGAACTGATGAATGTTTTGAGAAATAATAAAAAAATCTTATGAAATCCATACAAGCGATGAAGTAGGTACCGTACTTACCTATAATATATTTTATAGAAGACAATTTTTAAAATCCTGGTAGGTACGGTGACCGGATAACTCATCAAAATGACATTCAACACGCCTAAAGACATAAAGTCATGAAAAGTGAAACAAAACATAAACTAGATTAAATAGGTTGGGTTTATATGTTAGTTTTTCATAGCTTTTAATACTTTATATCACATTTTAAAGGTGTGCTGAATTGTCACTGTGTTGAGTTTTCATGGAACCAGTTGTAGTGGTTGAAAATATTCATATTATAGTCACACAGCTGATAAATACGTCAATGCCATTTTGCTGTTTTTCTCGTAAACGATGCAAAGAGAGATTACAGCGAAACTCTTAGCGGGAGGACCATACCGGTGCGCAGTGGCGTACACGGAGATTTAATCAGGGTATAGGCGAGGAAAAAAACACAGAATTAATTGATTTTAATTTAAATCTTACTACAGACGTACCATTTTGAAGATCAAGTTTTTACTAAGAATCGCTATCCTAGAGACTTAAGACTTATAAATATTTCAAATTAAATGTTCAATTAACCGCTTAATTTATTTTTATTATAAACCAATTACTGGACACATAAAAGATTCCTTACTTTTTTCTACAGCACATTTATTGCATGAAAAAAAAGCCAACATAACTTGTCTTTTCGATTTCGATTTTAAAATTTTACTAATTAAGAGGAAGCTACAAGCCAAAAATGTGTACATTATTATTATACCTTATATTGAAGGTAATAGGCATTAAAATCGCTTGCAAACGGAGTCAAGAAACGTTCGATTTCAAGCACAACACTGGTTTTTATTTATTTTGTAAATAATTTTATACTTAAGCAAAAAAGTTAATCAAGGGAAACTTTCACAGAAAATCTTTGCTATAATATTGTATTTTTTTTCCTTTACGCGTTCATACATTTCTATTGAAAAAATTTTTTTTTAGTACTTTACATTTATATGTTTTATTGAGTAATTTATTATTTTATTTGTATTCTACTCAAGCGAAAACCTTCGATTTTTATAAATCATATTTTATGGTATTCATAATGTACACCAACTCGTTATAAAGATTAATCGAAATAGTGATTTAACATTAAGCTTCGTCTTAATAGAGATTAATTGAATGACTCACCGACTCAACCGAGTTTTCCTTTGAATTATTGAGATATGATACCCCAATGCATTGAATGCGCATTTTTTTACATTAACTTTACATAGAAGGCCCCGAGGAAAATCATTCTCCTCGGGGCATACGTCATCTTTGGATATGCTTTGTAGAGGGTCTTTTGAGGAGAGGAAGAAGTGAGCAGACTTCTAGAATCAGTGACTTGAAGAGATTTGTAGATACGTAGGAGGGCGGAAAAACACCGAGGCAAAATATCGTTTCGCAGCCGAGCTGTTGAAATCAAGAAAAAGTTGTAGAAACGATCCGTTCTCACCTTGACGAATTAATTAATTAATTTTATTTATTTATTCATGTATTTTTGTAGAATAGAGTCAATATTTGCATATGTCATGTGCGTCATTTTACATGCGTATTTTTAATTTCTTTTTACTACTCACTATAAATAGTTAAAAAATTATAAATATTTCACTCTCTAACTAAATATGAGCTTTATAATATTAACACAAGTCTTACAACAATAATTTTACAGGATATAACAATAGTACACAAAATGTCATCTTAACATTCGCTCTACATTATGTTCGCTTATTTTAAGAAAGAATAGTTTTTTCTTAAATTTACTTATTCGATTCTCCGTTTTGAGGCTTTCACCAACTAGATTATATATGAGATTAGAGAATGTTTAAACCCTCATAGCTTATGCATCTTTTACCACTTTCAGTCTTTACTATATTAGTGTACACTTTATTAAGTTGTCTTTATAGGATTCGTATACTTGTGATATTTTTTATAAATGTTTTGTTCTTGTATATAAGTCCATTTCGTATTTATGTAGTAAGTTTTTTTTTTCAGTATTATTTGTAAATTGTTTGTTTAATGTGTGTTTCCCATATTTCTATCAGATAATTTCGATGGTACTGGATTAAGCTAAAGTATAAGCCCCTCTTTACTTATGTTGGTAGAAGATGAGCGATTCTATCAAATACTCCAAATAGTGGAATTATTTTTTCTTTATGTTTTTCTATTAGCTGTTTAAGGGTATGATGTTTGTCAATATGTAGGCCAAGGTATTTTTTACTATCTAGTAATGTGTAGGTTTCTTTCTTCTACTTGTATTGCTTTATGGTGAGCTTAGTATCATGTAACGGTTTTTTCAATATTTATTAGAAGAATATTTTTTTTAATTAGCCAGTTGTTTAATATATATCCAATTGAGATTGTGTTTACCAAAGTAGAATATTGTAGTGTCATCGGAGTGTAAGAATATTTCAACATTTAGTTTTAATTGACATATATAATTTATACACATTTGGAATAGGAGTGGACCCAGTATGGATCCTTTGGGAACTCCATAGTTTATGATCTCGAGTTGATTGTTTTTATCTCACATGCCAACATATTGCTTTCCGTTATTAAAATACGACTTGATAAGTTTGAGAGCAGGACCGATTACATCTGTTTTTTCAAATTTTCTTAATCAGGATTTCATGAGGTCTACGAGAATTGTATTTAGTTTCTGCTTTTGACACGTTATAATAGGACGGTCGTAGGGTCGTAGTATTATTTATGCCCGTATGGAAAGCACATCTCTGCCGGTGCCATATGGACTAAGTGTATTGAGCGTATGTGTATGCGTGCGTGTGAGAGCATATATTTTTCTGTGTGTGAGTGTGTGCGCGCCCGTGTGTGTGTATGTGTGTGTAGGTGGTTGTGTGTGCCGGTTATAGCGTAATGCTAGTTTTTATGGCGCATGAAACTGTCATTAGGAATTATCGCGATGGAAATTGAATAATACTAGACTTATAGAGATTTTATCTTCTACAAACAAGGAATGAAAAAACATTAACCAGCATTGGAGCTCGCTTCCGACATTAACGAACTGAAAGCAGAAAAAATCCAAACAAAAACAACATATGAAATAAAACATTGTACAAAAACATAACACATTTAGATAACTACCTACTTACTAGAGCCCAGCCCTGAAAATTAGGTTTTCATTAAGCTCTATTACCCATTTAAGGAAAAGGCTCTGAAGACAGGAGTTCATCAATCCATACTGTTAAAAAAATTGAGATTCGAGACTTTAGTGTGATTTTCAAAACAAATCACTCTTTCATATCCCACACATATCTGACGTACAAAATGCTTGGATTCGCTCTTCGTAATACGAGTTCATTAACAAACGGGATCGCAATATGGAGAACACACAAATATATACCAAGACGTAGTGTGTTCAATTCCTCGGCTGGCTAAGTCTTTCATCACAATACAAGCAACATTTTCCGCTTACTGTGGTGGTAGTAGGAGATTTAAAAATATTGCCAGGTTATTCGTAACCCAGGAATGTTTGTCTTTCTTTTTAAAAAAAAATGTTCGCAGTTTCCTGGAATATAGCTCTATTATTTGGGCCCCTTCTGAACAAAACCATATGCTCAAAATAAAAAAGTACAAAAGAGGTTTATGCTTTACCTATGTATGAGAGAATATACGTACTATTCATTCCTGTAACCGCCCTTGTTCTTAACAGCAATGTTCGATTTCAACACCTTAGAAGCATGCCGATATATATTTTTAGGCAAAAATTATTTTAAACTAATCTCTGGAACTATGCTTAATCCACTAATATTGAAAGAGGTTAACTTATATGTGCATAACAAGTGTAGACGAGGGAGATCCCATGAACTTTTTTATATTCTGAAAGTTAGGACGATTCTGCATTGACCATCGACATTTTTAACGTCACTTAAAGACAGTTTAGCAAATATCTTATATTTAATATTTTAAATTTGGCGCGTAACCGTTTTATCGAGAATATTAATAAATAAATACCATGAAGTTTTTCACAATTTGCTGACGTGTACCCGGTGTTGCTCGGGGTCTTTTTAAGTTATATAATCCGGTAGTATATTATTTTGAAAAATCACATAAGGTTTAGCCAGCGTGAGCAATGTAAGCGCCCGAAAATATTTTATCTACTTTCTATAAATATAATATGCATGTATCATATTTATTAAATACTAAAAAATATAACTACAGAATAATGAATCTTTGACTGTCCAACTGGGGAGGTTTCCCGTTTCAGGATAATTATATTGATGGGTTTAGTTCATATTAAGTAGGTAATGTTACACAAATACGAGTACAAAATAACAATAAATTCATACTATTGGAGAAATTAATTTGTTTCAAGTTTACAATGTATGAGATAAGTTAGGTAAGCATCTTGATTTTTTCATTGTTTCTATGATCTATAAGAATTTTTATTTTAACTGATTTAAGGCGTGTTTATAGTACAAATTATTTGTGGGAATTTTAGGTCTAGAGGCCAAATATATTAAATAATTATATAAAGGTACTAAACATATTTGTTATCTATCTGTAAGTTAGCAAATATTATGTTCGCTCTCGATTCTAAATATATATAAACCTTCCGGAAGAAATTCTCTAAATGATAGAGAAAACCGTATCAAAATCCGTTGAGTAGTTTAGAAGAACTAAGCGCGGATTGCGAATATATTTTATACAATTTTAAATTTTCTCATTAAAAGCTACGGACAAACAGTAGCTTTTAATGAGAAAATTTAAAGAGAAGCTTAACGTGATTTTCGATTAATCTTTACTACGAATCGGCTAACTTTATAAAAACCTATAAATATGCATTGGATAATATGAAGCTTTTCCTATCGTTGCGTTTGAGTAGAATTAAATTAAAATTGTTAATTACTTTATAAAAAATATATGCGTAAACTAATAAAAAATGTATATTTTAATTAGAAATGTATGAACGCATATAAGGAACAACTATTCAAAGTACAAGTTTATGGTTAATATGATCTGTGACAGATTCCCTTGATTATTTTTATTATTTCTTTCATAATTATTCATAAAATAAATAAAAACCAATTTTACGCTAAAATCGCTGTTTGCCAAGCGATTTTTATGCTATTATTCGTGGTGATATAAGGCACACTAAGAATATGCATATTTTTGGGTTGTGCATTTTTCTTAACGCCTATTTTATTGTCGCCTAAAACAATTTAATTTTAATTTTTTAAAGAATATTTAAGAATAGATAATTAAGCTATCTAACAATTTCGTTTCCATCTTCGAGATCTCGGATTCATCACGTGTCGTACAAAGAAATTGATATATTATTTCGCGTGACGGAAAAGAGATGAGCATTTTTCTCACCATGCATTATTGCATTACGAAGTATTCTATTATTTTGTATTTGGGAAAAATAAAGTAATACATCAGGAAAATTATTTTTTGTAACATTTATTACATCATCTGCAAATATACATTATGGATCCTGAGCGGAATTATTACTTGAGGGCTTCCTGTGGTGGGTTACTGCGAAAAGAACCATAAATCTTTGCAATTTCTAATAAACTTATTTTTTTTACATATGGGTCGATATCATTAAGAATCATTTTCTGAAGTGACATACTGTACTGAAGCCCACAAAAAATTCTAGAGAGATGATGATGTAAGTACTTAACGAAATTTGCACAACTTTTTTCTATCCAGAATTTCTAAGTCAATGCAAAGTTCATCTGCCAACTGTTTCAATTTAATCATAAACTATGGAGCTTTGAAATATCCGCTTAATGCTCCGTTATAACCGTTAAAAAGAAGAAGAAGATTACCGAAGATGATTTGAAAGGGATACGAGATATATAAATACGAATGATGAGGGAGCAATCTTATCTTAATCAAAATTCAAAATTCTCTCAACGTCTAAGTTAAGTAGCATTTATAGAAACACTGTTCTTATTTCCATAAATATAACATGTATAACAGAACCAGGATTGTTTTTTATAATTTCCGGAGCACGCTTTGCGATTTTTTCTATCGAAGGAATTTCATATAATTATTTATTCAACTCGGCGTCTGAATAGAGATTATCTTTGAAAATAACACAAATTTTTATAAAAGAATTAAAACTTAGTCTTCAAGAGATGTGCGTTACATTTAAGTAGACATTTGTAATGCTACCGCGAACGGATAATAAATTAGAAACCTTTCGCTAACCATTCCAATAAGCCATCCCAGCTGTGAATGCATAGTAAAATGGGTAAAATATTTGTTTCATATATAGTTTTCACACAAAAGAGAATTATTATGTATAATTATATTAGGATGAAACCGATTTCGTATAGCCAACCGTGCCCTTGTTTGTGCTATCGAGGAAATATAGGTTGTTTTAAAAAACAGCAAATATTTTATTACAGTTTAAAATTTGAAGGGTGTTAAGCTACATCTACATACGCGAGCCGAACTACCAAGCTGAACGTCATCTGGAGAAAGGAACGGAGCAACCGCGAATTGCGCGAAACGCCGCTTGCAGTCGCCGCGTTCCTTCGCCGTAATTCGTGGCTCGGTTCGCGTTTCGGTTCGCAAATGTATACGTACGTCGGTAGAAAATCGGAACACGGGGCCTTAATTTTAAAAAAATAAGAGAAGAAATATAATTTTAGTTCCGCATTTTGTAGCAATTTTTTTTTTACACACATAAGAATAATTAAATAAAAGATTGAGCTAAAACTTCTTTCGATCTATATTGTGCGTGGATATGGTAAATATTCACTGAAAATATGACTATAAATACTTTAAAGTACCAAATCGCTTCCTGCGATGCACCTCGTCACGTAAAATTTGGCGACGGGCCGCGAACAATAACAATCCTTATGGAAATGTTAATAAGGTTTAAATCCCTGCTTAACACCAGCCGCCTCTTTTTATTAATGCAAGACAAAACATCGCCAAAAATTATGTTTTATTTTATTTTCCAAAGTTTAGGCACAAATATTTAAATATTTAATGATAATTTTCTAAATAACTTAATTTCCCACGTTATAAAATAAAACAATATATTCTAAAATGGTGCGTTAGAAGGGTCATTTGAACTTTTCATCAGTTTTTAACATCAGTGGCGGTTCGTGACATTTGGGAGTAATAGAGTGCTAATATTAAATAAAATGGCATTATTGATGTTGTTGTAGCCTGAAACGTTTTTTTTATTTTTTTCGAAATTGGATTTTTTGTATGAAGTTTTTCAGGAAATTTCAGTTTGGCAGTGCACTGCACCGATTTCCTGAAAATCTTCATACAAATAATGAAATTTTCGAGATAAAATCAAAAAAATGTTTTCGGCTACAACATCAATAATGCCATTTTATAAAAATGTATTTATTTATTTATACTGGGTTTTTACAGATGTTTTCTTACGTGAGAACTATCCAGTTACAAAAACTCGGTTAAGTTACAAACAAAAATTTACAAATTACATACATACGTATAAAATATTTCTAGATCAAATTTAACTCAGAACAGATGATTTTGCATCGTAGTGCTTTCTCGAGGTAAAACTGTAGGTTCGTACATATATATGAAAGAATATTAGGTATTAGTTAGGTACCCGGTGTACCCATTTATTTAAAAACATATGTATAAATTATTTTAACTACCGTTCCTTATTTGAAATTTAAATGAGAATAATAATTTTGAAATTAAATAATTCATAAATGGAATAGGTACGTGGCACCTTTCAATTAAGGATATTGCAAGTAGGATATGAAGCTTTTAATTTATGTTGATTTACAATAAATTAATATTATTAGGGATGATAATATTGCTGATGCGGAATGCATCCGGTAAATGTGGCTAAACGGGATTTGAAAGCCAGAATGTTCTTGTATACATTAATTGCTTGTCAGTTTTGAAAATCTCAAATTTAATTACCTACTTATAACGTTAATATTTTGAGTACCTGCGTGTTTTTATGATGACTTACAGTTAAAATAAAAAGTATGATAATATTTAAGTGACATAAAGTTGATCATTTACAGGTTTCCATTCGGGCAAATGTTATGTAAATTCAATTAATGACAAGACAATATATAAAACAATTAAAAAAATATGAAGCAGAAAACAAAATGTTTGTAGTTTGGGTATCATTTATTTTTTCTTTATAACACACAATAATGTACCTAAATTAGTGGAAAAATCAATATTTACTATATAACGCAGTTTTTTCCGGTGGTCGCGGGTTCAAATCTCGGCTTGGGCACACAACTTTTATTGGATTAGTTTGTGTTGTTTTACAATTAATTAAATGACGATAATATTTCATTTTCTTTCTGGTGAAATGCCACAATTTGAAACGTTACTTCAAATGGCTTGAGCCGTGTTTGTTGACCAGATCTGAATAGCCAGAAATATATTTCTTAACCATTCTCTTGCCCACCTCTCTCCGATCGCCAATATCTTCAGCCTCATAACTTACCAATTGGGGATGCCCTAGTCTCACTGGTTCCAGATGGTTGGGATTGTTGTGCAGTATTCACATAAAAAAAGCTGGATTACCATTAAAAAATATGTGTTTCTAATCTCGTACATACATTTTACAGATTATTCCAGTTTACATTGAAAATAAGTTCCAGTAATGCAACACAATGTTAATAGTCGGTAACTTTATTTAAATAAGTTAGCAGTAGTATTTTATGTACCTCACCTGTCAAAAACATGTCCAATGAGCAAATAAAATTTCAACATTTTGGCAAAACTTATCCAATAAGCAAATACAAATACAACACTGGGAAAAAACATATCCAATGAGCAAATACAAATACAAAATTTGGGCAAAATATATCACATGAGCAACTAAAAAAATATAATATTTGGTCAAACATATCCCATGAGCAAATACAAATACAACATTTGGGCAAAATAAATCCAATGAGCAACTTCAAATACAAAATTTGGGCAAAACATATCCAATCTGAAAATACAAGTACAACATTTGAGCAAAAACATAACAATTGAACAAATACTAAAACAATATTTGGGCAAAAACATATCCAATGAGCAAATACAAATACAACATTTGGGTAAAAACATATCTAATGAGCAACTACAAATACAACATTTAGGCAAAGAAGCTTCCTGGATTATTGTACTAACTGTAGTATTGTACTCTACAACAAAATCCTACTCTCATTAAAAAATCACAACAATATTATAACATTTCAATATAAAATAATAATAAAAAAACTGGATAGAAAACATAGAAGGGATCTGAAATAGAAAATATAAATAAATTAATTTGAAATACTGACACCAAATACACACTGAAACCAAAACTCTCAACTGCACTAAAAAAACCATGTTAAATATTTATAATTATTTCACACTACATGACATATTTAAAGTTACTTCATATTAGTCATACTGCTATATTTAAATAATGTAAATGTAATCCTCAGCACGGGAGACCCCAGAGAGGATGTCATCATCTCCATTTGTTACAAAAAATTAAGATAATAAAATATTATTTATTATTATTAATCACGTAATCTAGTTATTTCACATTCCCAAAATAAAACAAATGGTGTGAATATCATAGAAGAATCTTCTATAGAAATACCTTTTTCATCGCTTCACTACCGTGCTCTTTCATTTCTTCTTCCAATATTTCAAAAATGGGGACGCCTTACTCCAACTAGCTCCGAACAGTTGACTCTTACGCGATATCATCACAATGTAATCTTATCACCACGTTCTATCAACGATCAGTTTGCTAGTTTATCAAAAGATTGTCGATAAAATAACCGAATTTACTTTAAAACTCCTGTCCGGGGATTCGACATGATTGGTTCGCATTTCGGCCTTTAATTAACGCTTTTCGTACTTTAATTATTGGGCACTTCGAAAAAGATGTTCCCTATAATGCGTTTTCTTCCATATGCACTAATGCAGGCCAAACTGCAGTCACTTATCGCGTATTATCAGCGGCTTATAATTGCACGCAAGGTGCACTGAGAAGTGTTACCTTGTAAAGCATGTTTATTGAATGATTGCATTCATTATTTGTTATGAAAATCGATCAGAATTGTAGACACATTGAGAAGGCGTTTAAAAAAAACAGGCAGTTAAAGTGTACGAAGATGATATCTGCATTTATCCTCATCTTGTAATTATTAATCGATTGCTAAGGTGCGGTGTTCTTAGTGTATCATTACGTGTTTGTAAATAACTTGATCATAGCTTGATAGGAATTTCAGGATCAATTATTTTATGAAGGTAATACTATACTTAGACCGAAAACAAAAGTGTCTTCCGGAATGAATGCGGTGCGGGAGGAGAGTGCGCGTGCAAAGCCACCAACGAACGCTAGCGAACTACTGATAAATCACGCCCTTTCCCATCATCATCACTCGGATTTGGCTTCATCTACAAATAATCTCCAATGGCTCGGGTAGCCTTTTTTTCAAACGCCTAACGGTCTTGCCACTACCGTAAGTAAAGGCTGATACAAACGCTGACATGGACACCAAATCTGCGGTTGACAGAAACTGTTCAAATCACGGTTTAGATCTAGTAGTGCTTTATCTTTCTTCTGGAGCCGAAATTTCGGACTGTCTTTAACAATTATTATTTATCTTAGTAGAAAGCCCAAAAGTAAAACAACGTCATTTTAATGACCGAGAGAATTTAAAATTGTAATTTATTTACATTGAGATGTCGTAGATAATAATTATTAATTAATAATAATAACTAATAGTTTCCCACAGGACCTATGTTATCTTTGTGGAGTGTCTTTTGACAAAGGAAGGAAGCTTGAATATGGGTATTGAGGATACTGAAAAAATTGAAAAGAAAGGAAAGAAACATAGAGACTGGTAAATCGTTCCATAGCCGTTGAACGAATCGTAAAAACGACCCGTTCTAATGTGGCATATTTCAACCGTGTAAAAACAATGGGCGCGCGTTTGTTGTGTTTCATGGCTATGCATCGATGCCGAAGGGATTAATGACGCTAGTTCCTAGGAGCATCTTCCACTTAGATAACCGTAAAACAAGGACAGCATTCCCACCTGACGCTTGTGCTCTGAAGATTGCAAACCGTTTGTTTAGATAGGGTAATCTATCAAACGGACCACTTTTGGGCTTCAGACCAGAGGTGGCTGCCAAATTCAACAGTGGGGTTCACTTGCAATTTCTACAAGGTCATCAGTTGTATATTATTAAAGTATCTGCGTTCCCTATACATTCCGCCTTGCTTCTGAGAGGTTAACTTAACTCAGGCTTTGATGGAGTCCCCGTGCCTAGTTATTTAGTGTTTTTTTTAATCTCTCACTTGTAAACATTACAAAACCTTGCGCGAATCGTGTTGGTCGGTTTAAAAATTCTACCTAATTTACCAATGCGCATTTTTTATTTAAGGCGAAGCTTAATGCTAAATCACTATTTTGATTAATCTTTATAACGAATTGGTGTACATTAAGAATACAAAAAAATATGCTTTAGATAAATTGAAGGTTTTCCTATCGTTTCGTTTGAGTAGAATACAAATAAAATAATAATTTAGACAATAAAAAATATAAATGTAAGCCACAATTTTTTTTTTCAATAGAAATGTATAAACGTGTAAAGGAAACAGTAAAAACAGTATTATAGCTAAGATTGTCTGTGACAGTTTCAGTTGATTAACTTTTTTGCTTTCTTATAAAATTATTTACAAAATAAATAAAAACCAGTTATGTGCTTGAAATCGAACGATACCAAGAATATACACATTTTTGGCTTGTAGCTTACTTTTCATGCCAATTTGATATAAGATAAATAATGCAAAACAAAAAGAATAATCATATTTTAATTTTGCTTTGTATATTATTGTATTATACTTTGGATATTTAAAGTGGTCTAAAACAAATTTATATCTTTTATTGTGAAAGAATAATCTATCACTCTCTCCTAAGAGAGCTGTTTATAATTGAGTGTATTGCCATTGTGTGGGTACACCTATAAATTGTTGAGTGTTTTGGTTATTGCCAATTGGGTGGCTGGATTTAGTAGGTAGGTACTCGTAGTGCCTTATCGCCATCGATAGCCAATAAATCAGATGCAGATTGGACGACCGTAAATCAGTCTGATCAACTTTATATCGTACTCATAATGTACCAGAGGCGGCGAATATTCAAACTTTTATATTGTTATTTTTAGTTTTTTAAGGCTGCGTAGTAAGCATTAAAAAATAAGAAGAAGATTACTGAAAATGATTTGAAGGGGAGACATGTAAATACGAATCTTAAATAAATAAAACTATTATTAATAGATATAAGCGACTGTTATGAAAATATTTAATAAAACACGACTTTTTTGTTACAGCAAAAAATAAAATACGTGTTGTGGGTTCAATTCTTTTCCTAGCTAATTCCACCATTGAACAAGCAACGTTTTCTGATTATAAAGATTATGGTTAGAGTATTTCAAACATCGGCTTGTTATGCGTAATCGCAGAATTTAAAAATTTAAAAATATAGAAAATTATAGGTTATGTACAGTCTTAAATGGAAATGATGCTTGTTTAATTTTATGTGGAACTATCGCAATCGGAATCAGTTATAATTCCTTAAATCTGTAGGTAATCGGTGGGTAGTGTAATTTTTGTAAGGTTCCATGAAAAAGACTTTTGAGGCGTATATATAAATAAAATAAAATCGAGCGTTTAAGACAAAAAAAGGACAGAATTGAAAAGCGATGTAAAGTCATGAATAGTTTTGAAAAAAAACAACTAACCCAACCATTTATTTTATTTTGTTCTGTTTTGTCCTGGTTACCTTTTTTGTATAGGGCTGCAATATCTACCCTCCGCCACTGACTTCACGGTATAATTTAGTTGGTGCCGCGATGAAGACGATATGTAAAGCAGTGTAGATGGTGTGGATGCGGCAGCCCCCGCTGCGAGACTCCGGTCATCCCCCCCCCCCCCACGTCCCACCGATGCGTCACCTCCATGACCAATACCTCCATGTTGTAATAACTGGCAATCGTCGCACACTGGTCGATTTTAAGCGTAATTTCAACTTTCAATTATGTACTAGCAATAAATCCAAAAGATTTTTTAATTTAAAAATAATAACCATTATACACTCATTTTACATACCCTAGCATGAGATACAGTCATCTTTGGATTTGATAAGTAGTTATAACTGGTCGGGTAATAAATACAAAAAAATGAAAACATTGGTAAATACTAGTATGTACTGTGCAAATTATTGAGTAATTGTGTTCACGGATGTATTTTATTTTTAAGATATACAATTTATATTGGTTCGTTGCAATGAAGAGATATACCAATATAATTGTGTTGTGTAATAGTAATGTATAGAAATGTAGAATGTCCAAAGTAAGCCAATCTTTCACACAACATTAATTTCTGTGGGTTATGTAAGTTTGCTATATCAGTTTATATCTTTCAAATCGGTACCGATCAAACTTTTAGGCATTATTTGTTCAGTGGATATTTACTCATTTTTAGTTTTTCTCTTAAATTTTATTTCTATTTAAGTGTTAACCGGTTAAAACAGGACAGTGAAAAAAGAGAACCAGGTAAAATAATGAGATAGGTTAGGTTTGTTGTATATTTGTTCTTTTCCACTTTTCAATATTCCATTTATTTCACTGTTCTGTTTGTGATGGAACCATCCAATAATTCACTGCGAGTGAGGCGTGGAAACGAAAAAAATAATGAATGTAACTAATTAACCATCACACCGTTTCTCTAAAGGAGTAGAAAGTGAGAATGAACCGCCAAACAGCTCGGTCTTTGCACACACTTCTTGCTTCATACACATTCATACACACTCATACATCAGTCTATACATACCCTTCTGTTATTCTGACTCTTGAAAGGTCCTTACTCAAGTATTTGGTCCACTAGATCAGTGCTCCGCAACCTTTTCTCACCTACGACACACCAAATTTCTTCCTAGAATTCCGCGGCACACCGAAAGCTAAAATATATAGGTATTAAATTGATACACAAATTTTACAATAATTTCTTGTTTTTTATTTGAAAAGTATACACACATACATATAACTAATATATTTATTTTTACGCAATCTTAATAATTATTATAAAATAATAATAAATTAATGAGCGATTAATTGTTAAATTAACCTGCGCTTGTTTCAATGAACATAAAAGTTTTATGTTCGGCTCGATTTTTGACAGCGCAACCCGAAGTTCTTGGTCAAGACCTTTTAAGCATGACCGCTTATCATTTTTAATTAATACAAGCGTCGAAAAACATTGCTCACATAAATATGTCGTTGAAAATGGAATGCTTTGACGGAAATGCGAGGATATTCTTTTTTAACGTAAAACCAGAAAACATCTAATGGATCTTCGGAGAAGTGAAGTTTTAATGTCATGTCATTATTTAAATCCGTAAATTCCTCTCGAATTTGCAGAGGCAGTGCTTCTGTAGAATTTATTGCATTGGTTGCAAAAGGATTTCGAATCCAATCGTATTGTTCCGTATTAATGGAATAAAAATACTGACCAAATTTCTGCTGAAGCATACTTAAATGTTGTTGGGCCAGATCCACAGTTAATTGTTTGTTTTCAATTGTACTTGTTGTTGGTCCTTTGGTACATTTCCAAACATCCTTTTTGCAACTCTTTCTGCCATAGTTCGTTATTAAGTTCATTCAAATGCTTGAATATATCAGCCATGTATGCAAGTTTGGCTATCCAGGAATTATCATCGAGGTGCTGAAATAGTTTGGACATATTTCGATTTAAAAGAAATTCACACACCTCGTGACGAAGCTCAAACAATCTATTCAAAACTTTGCCTCGGGATAGCAAACGAATTTCAGTATAAAACAATAAGAATTCATATTCGGCTCCCATTTCTGCCCAGAGTATTCCAAAGATTCGCGAGTTTAGGGCTCTTGATTTAATTATGTTTACGATTTTAATGCATTCATTCATCGTGTTCAAAAGTTCCTCCGGTAAATTTTTGACCAACAATGCTTTGCGATGTATGCAGCAGTGTGTAAATTGTAACGTTGGATTTTTTTGTTTTACACAAGAGACAAAACCCTTTTTACTACCCGTCGTTGCCGCAGCGCCATCCGTGCAAACAGCAATGCAATTGCTCCATTTCATATTATGCATTTTGATGAAATCATCGGTTACTTGAAAAATTTCTTCATCGGTAGTTCGTTTTGAACCTCCTTACAAAATAAATCATGTTCTTTAATAAAGTCCTCGTCAACAAAACGTACAATAGCTATCAACTGTGCTTTATTTTTAATATCGGTTGTTTCGTCGATCTGAAGCGCAAATTTTTCAGCCAATAACAGTTTTCTAATCAGTGTTCCTAATATATTGTGAATACGTCTTTTAACAGTATCGGCAGACAATCAAAAATAGACAACATTATGAAAAATATTTTGTGATTGTGTATTAAATACATAATGAAATATTGTAAAATGTCAAATACATTGAATTTGACCGCGGCACACCTGTGTCCGGCTCACGGCACACCAGTGTGCCACGGCACACCGGTTGCGGAGCACTGCACTAGATCGTGCCATGTCCTCTACCAATCACATTCGCGTCATATATTTTCCTTGCTTCTTCATTCACTCTACATGCCCAAACCATCTATAATTAATCTTACTCAATAGGTACGCTTACATCAGCCTTGCATTATTTGCAAAGCATGGTTTTAGATCTCATTTCCACAGCGTTCAGTCTACTTTCATCCTTTCTCTGCCAGTATAATACCTCACTGACATACATTAGGGTAGGTATCAGCACTCAAATGTGGACTGCTAGCTTTGCTTCTTTGGAAATGAACAATGAATGTATTAAACAATAAATATATTTCTAAATCTGTGCGCGCACTAAACAATGTACACACTGACTAAGAGTCCCACTGTGCGGCGCGGCGCTTCTCGGGAAGGATTTAATGTTTGGAATGTGTCGTTTAGTGATGTTGACGATGTTACTTAGGCATTTAAGGCTCTTTGACACTTATGAACGAGGCAGGAGGTCTGAGATATCGGCGCCTTGGAGAGAGAAACATATTTTTTTTGTAAATATTTGATTTTTTCAAATTTATTACAATTCTTGGATTATTTTAATTCTTGTCTAAGCGGATCATTAGTTATACACCTTCGGTAATTAACACTTTGTTTAAAAAAAAGTGAATACTGAACAAGAATCCCAAATTCTCTCATCAGTATGGGGCCAGTGAGAATATGACATCCCAATTAGGAGATGGAGAAGAGAAAGGTGGTCTGATCTGGTCACTAAATACGGTTAACGCTATTTTAAGTAATGTTTTTTTTTTTATGAATGGTGGTCTTTCACCAGGGTGATACTGAGAGTATCTTCGAATCTGGAACGTGAAGCAAATATGCTGTCTTTATTTTAAAGTAACTAAATGTGAAACAACACAAATTAATCAAATAAAATTTATTTGCGGTTTTGAACCTATGCGACCTCCGGATACGTTATCCCTCAACCACGGAGCCCGTCAAATACGATATGCCATACGCCATGTCAAGAGTCAGAAAAACACAAATATATATATTTTTTAATTTATTTATTTTTATTGGAGAAAACACAGATACAGACAGTTATAAACATGACAGTTAAAAAACACCAATTGTAGAATTATCTATTTCTCACAGAATAACATGGCAGCCTTTAAAAATAATAATAATAAGCCTTTACAAATATAATATTAGGTACAAAGTAAGTTACATAAACAATTGTTAATTTGATTAAAATTTTAATTGTTTGAATGTGACTGAAGCAAGTAATGTGTGTCAAGACATAGTTGTGTGACGGTTCATCCTCTCTGCCTACCCCTGTGGAAAACAGCGTGATGGTTAGTTAGTTATACGATACAATTATTTTGATTTGGTCACAAAAAACTGTCCGGAGTTGATGACAGTTTCGAATTTCTTTTTGGAGAACTTTTTGAGACTGAACCATACATAATAGAAACAAAGGAGATGTGACATGGAACCCTATAACTATTATTAGTATGAACCTACGAAAGTGACGCCAACATCGTTCGCCTATGCTATTGCAAATCGCATATGCACATTTGTTTCTACCTGCACATCAAATACGCTGTTCCGCCGCTTTCATAGTCCGTGAAATATAATTTTAGCTCGGCGACAGTCGACGTGCTTCAATGTCGTATCTCCATTTGTTTCTATTATCAATGGACTGGATTTTGTTCGAAAGAAGAAAGAGATTGGGAGGGTAGAGAAGTAACTACATACTTGGCTACTCTTAACTGATAACGAAACATCCCTAATAGTACGCTCAGTCCTGCAATTTTAACTCGACCGTTTTGAATTTCATGAAAATTTGTTTAGAGGTGTGTTCCGTTTCCGTTTCAAAATGGCAGTCGTTTTAATAGTTCAATAAAGATTCTTTTTTCAAAAGTGAAATCATTGTCTTTATTTGAACTTTTTTACTCTCATTTTTTCAATATTATGTTACCTACCTGCCTGAAAAACGATGAATAAAATAATTGTTTTTGAGATGGTGACGTTTTTAACAACATATTTTTTTGTAACAACGTTTTCCAAATTGTAGGTTTTTTTAAAAGTTACCACACAAACCTAAATCATTTTTTGTATGAAGGTACGAAGAGTGACGGACATATGAATGTGCCACTGCCACTGGAGACCAGTTAGAGAGGTCAAAGGGTTTCCTAAACCCGGATATCCCGATCCAGTACGCCACGCAGCTGGTAGGTAGACGCAACCTGAACACACCTCACCCAATGAACCCGAACACCTCTGCTAAATCACCAAACGAATCACTTGTAGTGACCTATGCAGGGGTGTTGGTTATCCGCAATAAATGGTTCCCGAGGCGGCTTTACCCAAACCCGCCTCCCTAATTATGGTGAGGTATGCTTTAACTGGACTAGCATAAAACGCACTGCAATTTATTACAAATATTTTGCACTTTGCCAATCAAAAATAGAATATGGAATTATTGCTTGGGGAGGAGCAACAAACGCGGTTATCAATTACATAGAAATCGCACAGAAAACGATCTTAAAGGTAATACTAAAAAAACATAGACTGACTGATACAGACCAAATATTCAACAGTTGTGACGTACTAAATATATGCCAATTATACGTTAAAACACTACTTAAGGTGACACAATACCCTGATAACTGGGATTTGCCCCGACGCTCACATTTTAATTATTTCTGATGAGCTTATTACTAAAATGTTAAATGTTTCTAGAGGGATTCTAAGGGATGCAAGTTATTTATATTTAAGGTTAAAAAAAACAGGACCTTATCATTAAATATACTATATAAAAAGGTATGTACATTTTATTAATTGTAAAATGTTGTAAGATAAGCGGCAAGCACCAGATTTTATTTTTGTAGACGATGAATTAGTAACTTCCCGACGAATCCCTCTAGAAACATTAGAGATTTTATTAATGTATTCATAAGAATTAATTAAAATATAACACTCTGAAATTTCCAATTTCTATACCGCTAAAGGAAACACAGCCGTAAGTACTTTGATACTGTAACGCACGCAACTGTATTCGTGTGCAGGTGCTGAAGTACTTAGACCGTTCCAGCTCAGTGTCGGCCAGAGCTCAAGCCGGAAAGGTCGCCTCTGTTCCGGCCCGAATGTACGGTGATTTCTTTTACGTATTTATTTATTTAATCAAACGATTACTTTTAAATCTATTAGTGAAATTTTCTGTTTTTTATAATTTAACTCCTTCCTCAAGTGAGTAAAGGTTTTTTTTATGTTTCACCAATATAAAAGAAAACATTATTTTTTTTCAATTGTTTATACTTAAAATGTGCACAGTGGTCATGTTTCAGATAAATTTGGACATTGTTAAAAAAATATGAAAACAGTTTATTTGGTAGAAGTTTTTTTAATTCTTAAGTTTATTTATTTTAATAGTTAAATATTACCTTAAATATTTTTTTGAATAAAAAGTTCCGCTGTTATGTGCGATTTTTATTTGTAATAGTCACACCTAAAAATGATTATCAAGTAAAACTTATTTCATATAAAAAGTATTTCAAATATAATAATAATAAACAATGTAGTTTCTTTTTACATATAAATTATATTATTTGGGTTTCAGTCACACCAATTTTTGGGCACAGAAAAATTGGAACTGATTGTGAAGAACTCAGACATGCCATAAATACCTAATATAATATTTTAACCAAAAATTGCTTTACTTTATTTTATTTTTTTTTTTTTTTATTTTATTTGGGAAACAAACAGTTATACAAATATATTTTAATACAAATCATTTGTACCAAGTTGCATAAACCAGTAAAGTTTCCACAGAAGATTCATTGGTAGAAAAACATATGAATATAAATAATACAATACAATATAAATACTTACTAGTAGAAAAGGAAAATCTCCAAAAAAATAAAAAGACTACAGATTCAACCCATACAAAAACAATACACACACTAACACTACTAAGTTTCCCGCAACGATCGAACGCTACTCTCTTAGGAATGCTATGAATCCTGCGAGGCTCGTGTTAAACACATCGATATTTGTGCATAATCTATTAAAGGTGCTACAACTTCTTCTTATAAATACATTTTCAACATAATTAGTATTGCTCTTAGGAATATAAAATGTGTCCGGAGATCGAGTTACTCTTAATGGACATCTGAAATGAATATTTTGTAAAAGGTATGGGCTATCAATAAAATAGTGGATTATCTTATATAGCATTACTAGGTCTCTGATATCTCGGCGTTGATCAAGAGTTTTAAAGTTCATGGACACATTGTTTTCATCATTTCGCATGCGATAAGAGACATATTTCAAAAAAAAATTCTGAACTCTTTCTATGTTTGATTTATATGTAGAATTATGAGGGTTCCACACTGTTGATGCATACTCTAGGTGGCTTCGGACGTAAGATATGTAGAGAATCTTAAATGTTTGTGGATTTTTGAAAACTGAACATACTCTAAGTATAAATCCCAGCATTTTCAAAGCCTTCGACGTAATATGCTCGATATGAGATTGAAAAAGAAGCTTACTGTCCATTAGGACTCCAAGATCTCTAATCACATTTACCCTGTTAAAGGGTTTGTTTTTAATATTGTAGGGATATAATATTGTGTGTTTCTTTCGAGAGTAAGATATGACGCTGCATTTGTCTGCATTCAAAAGAAGGTGATTTTTTAAACAATATTCATTCACCAGAGAGTCAAGGTCATGCTGGAGTTCTATGCAATCCATCTCAGACTTTATGATTTTGACTATCTTTTTGTCATCAGCATATAAGTATAGCTGAGAATTACGGATAATTATGCTAACGTCATTCATAAAGATTTTAAATAAAAGGGGGCCAAGGTGAGATCCCTGGGGTACTCCTGAGGTTACGGGCACGAAACTAGAGCAAAACCCTTGAACAGTTACAGCTTGTGTACGATTGTAGAGGTAAGAGGCTAACCAACGAAGGAGGTCACCGTGTATACCCATTGCTTCGACTTTCTCAATTAAAATGCTGTGTGGGATTTTATCAAAGGCTTTGGAATAGTCTGTGTAGACTACATCTATTTGATATCCGTTATCCATAGCAACAAGGACTGTGTCAACAAACTCACAAAGGTTAGTTTCTGTTGATTTTTTGGTCATGAAGCCGTGTTGATTCGGAATAATGTGTGGCCGTATACATAGGCCAGTGCAATTAGCGCCAAAAAGGGGGTCGCGATCGAAGTAATTCTGGTAGTCCCAATTTTTTTATATGTTATATAAACTGATCCCCTGATGTAAAATCTGATTTTCCGACCTTGGCGCACCTGTGCTCGCGCCGCCATTTTGAAAAAACTGGCCGAAATCGGGCCAAAATCTAGTTTTTCCAAAATATCTCTTTCCCAATGCAAATTTCGGCTAAAACATTTAACAAGTATAATAGAACATAAAATAACCTACAACTTTTGTTAATGAAAATTTCTTCTATCTCTAATAGGTACCGAGGTAGAAAGTCGTAAAGGTGCGTATATTTTTGAAAAAACAAGTTTTTTGCGCGACTAAGTTTGGTTTTTTATAAATACCTCGTTTCCAGTGGAATTTCATGAAAATTTTATTGATACCAATTATGTAGAACATAAAATTTCAAAAAAAGCAGTGCCGTTTTTATGTTTATATAGTTTTTTACCGATATAAAGAATAAACAAATCCAGGTAGGTACGCACAGAAAATCTATCACGGTTTATTATCACGTTATTAGATTTTTTTTGCATTTTTAAATACAAACATCTATAAATTTACTATAGGGCACTTAGGTATGGGGCGGGGGCTACCCCCCACCCTTCTACTCCTCCCCTCCGGTTCCCTTCAGTTGCCGCGTGTCACGTCTTGAGCCTGGAGCGGAGCTTCACAGCGTCAGTGTCACAGCAGCGTTCAGTTCGAAATGATTCAGTGCAATCGAGTATGAAAGATTTACAAAAGAGGGCTACTTTACGACCGACGGTCTCATAAATTTTGGTCAGGGATTTGGTCTGACATGACCATCGAACAAACTCTGATGAGATCGATGAAAACATCTGGAGGTTTGACCCAAGGACGGGGAATCACAGACAGTTCCACCCTTCGTTGGACTGCTGGATTCGTTTATCTGCATAACATTTGTGAGGGTATCGAGTCATTTTGTGGGATTGAATCAGGAACGTCAGAGCAACATGTAGAGATGAGGTCTGCAAGAATTAAGAGGGATGATCGAGACGTTCAAACTCTCATTGATTGGTTTGCTTGCCATGAACCATTTCCTAAAACAAACGTGATTATGTCTATTAGCAGTGGCACAATCGGGGATAGCAAAGTCACTTGTCACATGGCTGAAAAAATGGGGAAATTAGCTATGTCTAAAGTTATCAACAAGATCTTTGGAAACCTACACTTAAAATGTAATGATGCAATAGTTTCTCTTGCGGCGGTGACCAGCAGTGTCAAAAATCAGGGTGTGACTATGTCAATAGATCCATTAATGATATTCCATCGTATGTGTATTGCCAAAAAGTCTGAAAGTGAACTTAAATAATATTTTCAATATGAACTCTCTCCTGTACCATTGTCTCTTTTCTCAGAAGAAGGCATGCGCAAAAGAACGAAGTCTATATTTTATTCATCATTAAACCCTCTACCAAATAATACAGAACTGGGAAGCAGTAAAATACATGTAATTGATGGAGGATATTTACTGCACAAAGTTGTATGGGGCTCGTGCTCAACCTTTTTCAGTAATTTTCCAGCAATATGTCAGATATGTACAAAATCATTATGGAGCCAATGCAGTAGTGGTATTCGATGGATACCCAGATTCTATGGAAAAGAAAAGCACTAAAGGGGTGGAAAGAGCACGGCGTGCCAGAGTTACAACTTCTGCTGAAGTTTTGTTTTTTGAAAGCATGCACCCACAGGAAAAGTTTCTGGGAAATGAGAAGAACAAGTCTCGTTTTATTTCCCTACTCAGAACCTCATTTGCACGATCTCACATAACGACAGTACATGCTGAAGAGGATACTGACGGTCTCATAGTGAACACAGCAAATTCGTTGTCATCTCAACATGATGTAGTCATAATCGTTGGTCAGGATATTGATCTGCTAGTACTCCTCACAGCTCTCTCACCTCTCAACGTATATTACCAAAAAGTTCTAACGCGTTGTACTCGAAAAAATGTTTTAAACACATTGAAATAGTTGAAAACATTTTATTACTTCATGCCATAAGTGTTTGCGATACAACTGGAGCTCCGTTCGGTCAAGGCAAACACAAATTTTGTAATATTCTTCTCAAGAACCACTCAGTGAATGAACTTGTTCGTGTATTTCAAGACCCAAAAGCAAAGACAGAAACAATCACTTTGGCTGCCGAACAACTATTTGCACTTTTGTATGGTGGCAACGAGAAATCAAATTTGGAAAATTTAAGGTACATCATTTTCGTCAAAGGAGTAAAAAAGAACAAATTCAATTTATCCAGGCTACCACCCACCAAAGATTCAGTCCAGCAACACGCTTCAAGAACATACTTGCAAGTGCAGACTTGGCTTGATCACGATAAAGATCCGACTGAATGGGGGTGGAAAAAGGATGCTGTTGGGTTACTTACTCCAGTAACAATGTTGAAGGAAGCTGCAGCTCAGGCCTTGCTGAACTTCATATCATGTCAATGTAAAAAAGGTTGCGCTGGAAAGTGCACCTGCAGAAAGTCGGGTTTGAAATGTTCCCTACTCTGCATTCATTGCAATGGAAACTCCTGCGAGAATGCTGTAGAAGCCTTCGTTGATGACGATGACAGGAATATGATGACCCAGTCGCCACAAATTTGGGTGATAAGACAGATGAAGAAGCTATTCAGGGCCAGAAGTAAGAAACTATAGTCAAGGGCTCGTACTTCTGTCTAAACTGATCTACCATTAATTTTATTTTTTGTTATGCTGACAACTTGACTAATAAAGAAAAGAATGTCAATAAATGTTAATTTTACGAAAATACCAATTTTTTATCTTTTTTATGTACCTTATCATCTTAATTTTATTAATAATCTTAAATGTATGTTGTGATTACGTTGATAGGCATGTCAGACCAAGCTGCGAGCACAAATGTAGTGGCTTGGCCTATTTTAGTGGTCTTCCCATTGGGAATGTATGGCGACCGATATGCTGAAATAGTCTATCTACTATATTTATAGCTAGGTCTGACACAGGCATGACGATTGTTGTCAACGTATATGTTCTTAGAACAATAATTGTTAAAGAAAAATAAAATCAAGGAATGCCAAGTTTAAAACACCTAACCTCAGTTTCAATTTTTGGCCTGGTTTTGGTGGATTAGAGTTTGGATACGTAATAGAGATAAAAAATAAAAATTATATACCTATTTCTTTAACGAAATTTTATTTTCTACAAAATTATTATCAATAAATTTTTCACAAAATTGTACTGGAAACGAGGTATTTATAACAAACCAAACCTAGTCGCGCAAAAAACTTGTTTTTTCAAAAATATACGCACCTTTACGACTTTCTACCTCGGTACCTATTAGAGATAGAAGAAATTTTCATTAACAAAAGTTGTAGGTTATTTTATGTTATATTATACTTGTTAAGATATTTTAGCCAAAATTTGCATTGGAAATGAGATATTTGGGAAAAACTAGATTTTGGCCCGATTTCGGCCAGTTTTTTCAAAATGGCGGCGCGAGCACAGGTGCGCCAAGGTCGGAAAATCAGATTTTACATCAGGGGATCAGTTTATATAACATATAAAAAAATTGGGACTACCGGAATTACTTCGATCGCGAATCGCTAATTGCACTGGCCTAACAAGGAAAAATATTATCATAAACAATTTTTTCAAAAAGCTTACCCATTACATTTAGTTTAGAGATCGGTCTGTAATTTTCAACTATTGTGCTTGTCTCCTTTTTTTAATATAGGTACAACATATGAGCTTTTCCATTGCTGCGGAAAAATGCCAGAAGACAGTGAGGTTTTAAATATTTGACTTAGCGGATAACATAAAACACCAGCGCAATTTAAAATGCAAACAGATTTTTCAAGAATTAACTGGGTCTGCCCTAGTATAAGGTATTATACAAAGTGACCGGTATAAAATTTTGGAAATTCGAAATTTTTTTTTCCATAAAACAAATACTCTACATTGAAAGTTTTTCTCCGTACAGACAATTAGACATATGTTACCTATAAAGTACCTAAAGTCATTCGAATATTAAAAAGAGTTATTCATCTTTTAAGTTTAGATTGTTAGATCATTTGTTGTAGATAGAATTGTACAATTATCTCCCCAAGTTACTGCACTTACTTATGTTGAAATGATTTTAAAATTTAAGGTAAAATTGAACCAATTTATAATAAATCTCTTGGCTAATATATACGTACGTTTCAGTTAAATATGGGAAAACAGAAGACAAAATGAGTTTTATCCCGAACAAAATGACGGCACCAAGGAAAATGCTTAACGGAATTGAGACGGTACTACATAAATAAACACTTAAAAGTAAATTTTTGGGCTAAATTTTCTACAGAACATAATTGTAAAATGACAGCTTAATTAATTTTATATATCTATAAATATGTAGGTATATACATGTATACGCACTCGATAAACTTCCAGCGATTCCTGAGCTTATTCAATTTGAAGTATAAGAAGTACATTCATTTTGGTTTCCGATGACATATTTTTTCCACTTCAAAAGAAAAACAAAGCATTGGACGGTGAAGGTTTTTTGATATCGAAATACTGACATAAAATTTTACCCATTAAATCCCACCTATGTATTGTAAATTCCTCTCGTCCTACAATGAGTTCTGTAACTCATCGGGATAGCTCTAGCAAGAAATAAAATCTAAAATCTGAGATGTAAAAAAAACTGTAATGTAGGAACTATTTTCTATGTCAAAGTTTTATTAGTAAAAATATTTTATTTTTCTATTTTTGTACTGTTTCTTATGTGAAACTTATAATTTTGATATCAAAATACCAATGTAAAATTGTACCTAATTACTCCTACCTATGTATTGTAAGTTCCTCCCGTCCTACAGTGAGTTTTTTAACTCATCGGGATTGTTTTATCAAGAAAAAAATAATAACAATAAAGTATTTGTGATTTATGATTATTTGGGATGCCTTGCATACTGGAGATGATTATATACTGTATGTAGATACCACGATTTTCAAAACACCATGCAAATTATGCAATTCGTTAACTAATGCCAACAATAATGAAAATTATTATTATCATTTTAAATTTATAATTATAAAACTTGTCCGTGTGAAATCAAACTATGTCACACTGTGCGAAATTTTGACCAGCGCGGGGCGTAAACGAAATGTTTTTGGCTATAGTATTACTCTAAGGGCTATAGCCGCGCCCACTAAAAACGCCCATAACTGATATTATTTTGACGTCTTGTGTCCTCTTAACTACATTTTTGACAAAAAAAAAAACAATTTTCAACGTACACAAAATATCACTAACAGACCAGTTATACAAGCATACAAATAAAAATTCAAGTTTTGGACACTACGGGCATGTGCCTAGTATGGTGGCTGTAGAAACAAATAACTGTAATCATTTAAATTTTTATCAATAAAGAAACACAAAAAAATACCACGCTATAAAAGCATTCAACAGTGTAACACTTGAAATTAAAATTGAGGAAAGCAAAAATAAATTCAGACATAAAATTACAAAATGGATTAAAGAACAAAAAAAGACAATATTACCAAAATTTAATAGCATAAAATAATAAAAAAAACCTACACGTAACACACAAAACCAATATAAAACACACATCACTCACAAACACACAAGATTATATTTTAAATGTATTATTATTATAGTATAAAATGAAGGCCTCAGCACGGGTTAGCCACCCAGTGAGGCCAACATTACTGGATAAAACTGAAATGTAAAAAATATGGTTCAAAAATAAAAATAAAATATTACAAAGAAAAATGATATAACAGGGAAATATTGTAAATCATCAAATTTATGTACAAAGATATTGCATACATTTTAACCACACTTGCAAAAGTGATAACTACCTATTACCAAATAATTAATGCTTCGTTATAAATTCTTCCAGCAATTAGTATCGTTGATAAAATAACTCAACAATAAACATTGTTTTATTGGAAAGTGCGTCGTAAACACCTATGAATAAATTATTATTCAAATTGCTGCAAAATGTGTTAATAGTTTGCGATGGAGTTAATTAAAACCAGTACTTAGCGAGACTCTGCAAAGAAAGGTTAAATATAAATATGGTTGTCTTTGCATATAAACAAGTTGAGGGTATAGGATTACGGGTACTAAACAAGACTCGTGCGCGGGGTTAATGTGCACTATTCGCCGTAATCACTTCTGGGAGGTATTTGCACAATATAATTATTAAACACTCAAATTAATTTAAACAAAAAAAACGTAGAAGGTTTTTAACAACGTGTGATGTTTGCGATACAACATCCTCTTGTAATAATTTAACCCTTGAAAGATCTATCTAAATTATTTAATTAATAATGTAGAATAGAAGAATAAACCACATCATCGCGATATATATAATGTCATAGTGATTAAATAGCTATTATACATAATGACTGGTCATTATATGTAATAACAAAATTGTTTAGACAATGTGATAAATTAATCACTTTATAAGGATATTATTCATAATATCGGGTCAAAGTTAGCCAAAGTAATAAATACGGTCCACTGACTTGTTACCCCCCTATCCTAACCTAAACTATAATAACACAACCTAACCCAACCTAACCTATTATAACCCAACCTAACCTAACTTATCCTTACCTAACCTAACCTAACCCAACCTAACCCAAACTATAATATCACACCTAACCTAACCTAAGCTATAATAACCCAACCTAGTTTAAATTTACTTTATTAATGGCAAATTTAAATATAATTTTATAATTTTACCTATACCTACTTGTTTTATTACTTTATCCTAGTCTTCGAAGATATCATATAAAATTCTTAGTTAATGTGATTAATTCTATGTCAATTATCACTTTGTCTAAATTGGGTAGACATTATAAATAATTTCTGATAGTATATATAATATCCGGATATGTTACAGCTATATATATGTATTACATTAACTCCATACAGGAGGCCTTAAGGAAAATAATCTCCCTCAAGGCCTTTTTCATCTCTGGGGATGCTATGTGGAGGGTCTCTTTGAGGGAAGGAAGGAGTGAATATGGGTCTTTGGAAGAGTTGTAGGAGGGAGGAAACACAGAGACCGGAAAATAGTTCCACAGCCGAGCTGTTCAATTGAAGAACGAGTCGTAAAAGCGACTCGTTAGTATGTGACAAATGTCAACCGTGTACATATGTAGAGGTTACGTCACCGCTCCTAGGGTCATCCTATCATAACCAGACCACACGAGTAAAAAAGTTGAGTCAACAATCAGACTTACGAAATTTCAATTGAAATATCGGGACCGTGATTCGTAAACTGCTGATAAGAGAATGTTTGTTGTTGGGCGCGCGTTTGGCGTGTTTTCCGATTATGCACCAGTGCCGAAGAGATCAATGACGCTAGTTCCGCGGGGCATCTTCCACTGTAATAACGGTAAAACAAGGACAGCATACCTACCTGACGCCTGTCCTGTTAAGATTGCAATCCGCTTCTTAAGATAGGTGACTCTATGAAACGTATCGCCCGTTTCTGCAAAGAGTCAGTCAGTTTTTGTTGATGATATATATGACTGTGAATGAACATTCTCTCTGCTGAGTATCAACGTGACGGTTTGTTAGTTAAATATTCTACACAATTTAACATCTAAATTTAGTTTATTAGACTATTATTTTTGAAAAACTTTAAAAGTTTTGCAATTTTTTTTAGCCAGTCACTGAGGGTTAGCCGTCAAAGGCCCCGTCACACGATCCTCTACATGTAACGTTACTCCCGCTGCCCTTCTGGCCTTGTGGGTGCCTCGGTGCCTGGTTCCTTACTGCTATAACTCAGGATCGGGACCGGAGGGAGTTGTGGCCGTCTCGGAGTCGACGTGCGACGGCCGCGGGAGGTCCTGGACCCTCACTCACCCAGCCTCACTCACAGAATAAATAAAATCATTGGAATTTCAGGACAATCGATTTATATAACGTACCTAACCGAAACTATTCCGAACGAATCTAATCCAAAACTAAGTGACAGCAAAATCTACGAAATTTATCGAATGAATAATATTATCGGCTATATGATAAAACATATTAAAAAAAAATAGTGGATGACCTCATTGCGAATGATAAAAAATCATTTTTATTGGTTTGGTTATGGACAAGAAATATAGTTATTCCGAAATTTTCACCTGCGGCGCATTCTACGCCCAACGTGAATGTTATAATTCATATGTCTCTCCATTCAGCATCGCAACATACCATAATTGGGGATGCCATATTCCAGCTCCATAATGAGCTCCTGAATTTAGACCACTGTCCGATACATAATCAGATAATTTACACTTATTAAAAAAATATATAGGTTCTATTAACATGCATTTAAAAAATATATATTTAGGAATGGGTAGATTCAGAAAAAATATGTTCAAAAACATAATATTTTTTTTGTGAGGAGCTTGGTTTCAAAACATCCAACGGGAAAAGCTGCCCAAAGAGAAAAAACATTCTTCTTAAAAATCTTCATGAATGTACATCAGGTACTAAGAGACAGAGACTACGCCAAGTGTACCTTGCCCGCACAAAAAAAATCCAGAGTTTGCCACTTTTAACAATATAGACATGGGGTGGGTGTCCGAAGAAAGGAGAATATATACGCGAAAGTGCCGGGTAGAAGAAGATGGGTACGCCTGAGGAAGGCATGGAACGACCAAATAATTCAAATACTTGTGACAGATCTATCAAGAGTCAGAAAAACAGAAGATTACCCATGTATGAGACGATGCATGAGTGTGAATGAAGCAAAAAGTGTGTGTCAAGATAGATCTGTGTGACGATTTATCTTCTCTGCCTTCACCTACTGGAAACGGTGCGAGGATTAATTAGTTAGATATTGTGGGCAGGTCCGGATTTAGGATACGTAGACCCCGAGACTAAACTAGTAGTGCGGAACTTACCGGGGGTACTGGGGGGGTAATCTGTAACCCCCAGTAAAACTGGGAGTTAGTCCGTAATTTTTTGAAATTTTCTGCAAAAATCGCATTTCAGATCATTTTTAAAATTTAAAAACCTGAAAAGTATCTTTTAAAGTTTATTACCAAATTGTAGAAAGTTTTAATATGCCACAATTGACACAAAGGTGAGCTTCATTTTGACCGGTCAGTGGCTGAGTTGGCAACGCATCTGGCTCCCACGCAGGCGACGCCAGTTCACTTTCTCGGCTGGCTCAAATCAATATTTTCCGCTTACTGTATTGGTAGTAGGAGATTTTCAAATTATTTTAGGTTACTCGTAACCTGCGAATGTTTGTATCTCTTCATTAAAAAAAAAAAATGTCTATGTTCCCAAAAATGGTGTTATTTTTAAAAATTATTTGAAATAAAATGCTTCAGAAATAAATTGTAGCTATTACATATATTATAAATTCACTTGGAAATAGTTTATTGGCTAATTTGTTTGGGCCCATGTTTCGTATTGATTCGCTACTAATAAGTAATAATGTATTCACATGTTAAGGCGATGCCATACGTAGTAATGCAAACTCATGTATTTTTAGTTTTTAGAAATGTTTCAGACGCTTTAATTAAATACTGCGAGTAGAATACATCTTGGCCTTTGAAATAATCGAGTATTTTTTAGATAAGTCTTTTTATAAGCCCAGAAAAAAATAGTGTAAAGGCTTATGAAAACTGTTTAAAAGTTCAAAATCTCCTACTTACGAACCCATTTTCTGTTATGATTTTATTGTATAATGTGGCAAATTGAGTAATTTATAAAACGATCGAATTTTTTTTAATATTTATGCCTGAACATCCACAAAATAAAATAAAAGGCACTTTTTGGCCATGTTTTTTTTGCATAAATCAAAACAGGCGGATGGTGTTAATCGGGAATTTAAACCTTATCGCCATCTACGTAAGGGTTGTTATTGATAGCGGCTCAATTTAAAATATGACACTACGTAGTGCATCGCCTTAAATTTACAATTTGTGGTGCGGGCCCATAGCCTGCAGCCATGATATCCTGCCCGTAAATACGTCCCTGATTTTGGGCGAAATATCTCATCACAGAACTGAATTCTCAAAATATTATATATTATATTCTCGCTTGAAAGGTGGTTTCCAAAATAAAGGTCCAGTCTTCTGAGAATTCAATTAGACAGGAGAGATACGAACACCCCACATAGGTACTTCACCGTTCTCTTCCACCTCCGACCCCACTCCCCACATTCCCACAGATGCTGGATGGCGCGAAACCGGTTAGTTACCTCGGCCGAAACAGCTGTCATGATACCTTCCAACAGCCCTTTTCATTCAAATAAATAATATCAGCAATAATCAATTATTATTATAATTAGTATTTTTACTTTCAATGCTCAATTGTGTTTTGTATGGCATGCAATGGAGGTTGCAATTATTGTATCGCGAAAGAAAGATAACAAATATATTATTATAACTGATATGTAAAAGAGATTAAAAATAATCGTTATTAATAATAATTTTATATTTTTAACTAGCTAACCCGGCGTTGTTCGGGGACTTTGGATTGGTTGAAGTTAAATGGGTAAAATTTTAAGGTATTGAATTTTAGAGTACCTACCTGATAGTAAGTATTTGTTCCTCGGGCGTCTACGACTTCTTATACCATTTAAACCACTCTCTAAATACTCCAGACTCTAATAAGAACAATCTTTAAAATTTTCAGGTCTTGTAGTTTTTGAGACTACTGGGGGAAAATGAAGAAACAATCATTTTTATATATACAGAAGATGAGATTCCTACTAGGTATATTTTTATCAAATAACGTAGTAGACATTGGGACTATTACATCCATAGATAACAGAAACTAATGGAGATATGTTTGTAAACAGTGCCGAGGTACGACCAAACTGCACGGACTATATATTATAGTCATGTAAAGTCTACATATATATATATATATATATATATATATATATATATATATATATATATATATATATATATATATATATATATATGCGATTTGCAGTAGTGTGGATGAACGATGTTGGCGACACTTTTGTGCACGATTTCATACTGATCTACGGTTCATTTTATTTATAATTGATGATTTAATTATAAATAATAATACATATTATAGCATATTTATTTGCGACACGTTTCAAAGAGGAAGATACCTACTCTCAGTATCGCCCTGGTGAAAGATTACTTATATGTTACTTTAAATGGCTTTGGCCGTGTAGCAGTTCACTTTTGCCCTGCCACTAATTATCAAACATCTGACAAGACCTCTGAGTAATCTTTGTGACGTGTGCTCTATGGGCCGTTCTAGAAGGGAGCTCGGGTCATAATTTCGAGAAGCGTGGACCATCAGTACCAATCGGGCAGCCAGTCGGGGTGGACGAGTCTTCAGCCGGAGTTAATAAATAGGTGGTTCTTTTAGATTAATCAGGGATTTATTAATACTCCGCGTATTATAAATGTGACTCGATAGTCGACCTAACTAGTAGCTGGCTAATTGGAATCTGAAACAGTAAGTTTCTCTGAGAGCCTTCCCACTGGCCCTGGCGACTACTGGCCACTGGCTCCATCTTGCGGACTTCCACGCAAGCTCTATGCACTGCCATCTGTGCGTCCATCTATGAAGGTCTTACTTCCCAACGCTACCACATTCAGCCTACAGCATAAGCCGATTGGGGGTGCCATAGTCCCACTGGCTTAAGACGATTGGGAGTCAATTTCCGTCGTAAAAATTATGCCTAAAATCTACCTACACCTACACTTCAGTCTTTAAAAAATATCTTCTCACATTATGGCTACTGCGCTAACTCTGTTATAAATGCTTATGCTTGCTATACTCGTACAATGAAACAACATTCAGTTGTTGCGTTGTGTTGTTGTTTTGTTATATCCGTTGTCTTATTAGTTTAATGCAATGTTGTGCTGGTTGTACAGCAGGCGCAGAACACGGTTGTGACGCCCCCCGCTGCTGCCGATTTATTAGTTCGGTAATTCAAAAGAAGACCGCTCTACCAATAAAGCTGGGTCCAGACATGTTCTTTTCTCCGTACCGTACCTCCGTTTCGTATCAGCGTCGCGATCAAGAACGCTAGTTTGGACGCCCGTTCGGTACGGTACGGTGGTACGGCGTCTCGATACGGATAGAGGTACGCTCCGATCCATCGCGAGTCGGTTTTTCGACCCGTTCAAAGGCGATACGGTACGGGTGTGCGCCAGTCTGGACGTGTTCGCGGCGTCTTACATCTTTCTCTGTTTTTGAACAATTCTAACTCCCACCAACGTCGCCTTTTTTGTTTTTTTTTCGTTATATTATTGTGAATAACAATGAAGGACGCGCAAGCAATCGTCAAATTCTTAAACACTTCCGCAGTCGACGACATGGTGGGAGGAAATGAACACGCGATGATCGCAGCGACGTTACGGAGACACGGGCTCTTGATCGCGACGCGGATACGAAACGGAGATACGGTACGGACAAAAGATGATGCGTCCAGAGTTTTTGGATCGCGACGCTGGTACGAAACGGAGGTACGGTACGGACAAAAGAACATGTCTGGACCCAGCTTTATACCAATCCACGTGATTTTCTTGTCCTTTTAGCGATCGATAAATATTTAAAGACGTTTAACAAGTTTTCTAACAACCGCGAAATTCTCAACTTATTTTTGATATGTTGTTACCCATTTTATTGATTTATTCGATTTTGTAGCGATATTTGACGGCTTACTTGGTTCGGAGGTAACGGGTTGAAATCCCGGCGTGAGCAAGTAAATTTTATTGAATTAATTTGTGTTGTATTACAGTAATAAATACATATATTTGCGACACGTTTCAGAGTGGAAGATACTCGAGTACCTATAGCCCGCTGAAAGTTCATCATTCTGAATTGAAACGATGCTTGAAATGGCTTAAGCCTTGTTTGGCAAGCAGATATGAATAGCCATGTATTTCCCCCATCTTCCTCTCCCCCACCTCTCACCCCACTACCTTCAACCTCACAACATACCCCAATTGGGGATGCCATAGTCTCAGCGGCTCCAGACGGTTGGGAGCAGTTGGGACTCTTGTGTGGGTATTTTGTGAGGCTGGAGCTAGTAGAAACTAGATAAGAGAAGGAGACGAGGTGAGGAAGGTTGGTTTAGGTTGGGTTAGGAGACTACAAAGCTTTTCAAACATTTTTTATCATGTAATTATAGTCGATTTAACGCCCTTCAGCGCCGTAGCGACCCCTCCACTAAAAGAAAATCACTAGACGTGTTATCTATAGGGTTTTCCAATAAGAAGTGTTATTTTGAATAGCCCGCTATTTTGGTAGATGTTACATTTGAAACTGTCATTTTTTGACATTTAACAAGTAGAAACTACGCCATTAATAAAAATGGAACGATACACGCTTCAACAACGCATTGAAATTATTAAGATTTACATGGTGAAAATTTGGCAGACACCGTTCGTAAAACTCGAACATTTTTGGGTCGTCGTGAAGCACCTTGTCGGACCGCAATACAGAAATTGGTGGAAAGATTCGAGCTGTTGAGACAACTTAGTGATGTGAAGAATAAAACCCGTGCACGTCGCTCAAGAACAGCCGAGAATATTGCTGCTGTAGCCGAAAGTGTTGAAGAAAACCCAGGTTTGTCCATTCCTCGTCGTTCTTTGAAATTAGGCATTCCACAAACGTCATTACACCGTATTTTGCATGAAAATGTGTGTTTTAAGGCTTATAAAGTTCAGTTAACACAAGAACTAAATGCGGCCGATCATCAACAACACCTCTAAAATAAAATAACACCTCTTATTGGAAAACCCTGTATATCGATTTGAAAGAAAAATGATGTAAAAAAATTACATACTTAAGACCTTTCAACTCCTGAACTACAAACAAGTCAATGAACTCATTTATCTGCCCAAGAAAGGATTTCGATAATTGAAAATGTTAAATCAATTTTTCAAAAGTAATGGAAAAAAATGGTGCTTCCTTCACGTCCAAAATAACCTTCTGTTAGATTAACTCTTCAGTTGTCTCCTCCCTATCCCGGATCTACTATGTACCAACTTACTAATAAGGGAGGCACGTTGTAACAATAATTATTAATTACCATACTCGTCAATTATAATAACGGGCGAATTTCTGAGGTGAAAAAACTTGTCTTGCAAATTGAATCAACTCAAGTCGGGCTAAATGTACAGCGCTACATTTGCATAATATTATTGCATTTTTATATGTACAAGCAAAGGGTTGTTATCTGTTATAATTATATGAGTACTAATAAAATATAAAAATGAAAAATGAGTAGCAAATGCGGAAGGACGAATAACATTCAAATAGACTTGAAATTTTGTTATTTGAAACGAAAAGTTTTTAAGATTTTTTTTTTAATATTGGTTTTTTGAAGTGAAACTTCTTTACGCGCGTCATGCAATTTCGAGGACCGGAGTAAAACCGACTCATGACCGAAACGAAAATGCGGGTACCCCCACCACCGATTAAAGTTCATTTGATCTAGTCAAAGTTTTGAAGTAACATATAAATGCTTCTTAGCTCATCCCGACAACTGGCGTTGGTGGTGTAATGGTCAGCATAGTTGCCTTCCAAGCAGTTGATCCGAGTTCGATTCTCGGCCATCGCACATTATTTTTTTGTTTTTAACGCCTTTTTCATTCAATATCTTATTTTTTAGTAGGTCAGAACATTTTTTAAAAGAAAATAATATTGCAAAATAATAAAAACACTTATCTCACTGTGATAAAACATTACTCCGCTAGAGCGCGCTTTGCGTTATTGTGTTGGATTAAAATTATTATCTAATCCGTATATTATGATAATTGTATTACATTTATTTAATTAATTTATTTATTTTGATAATATGTAATAATTTACAGAAAAAAAAATTAAAACTATCTCCCTCTGATAAAATATCCGTTCGCTAGAGCGCACTACGCGATCTTGTGTGGGATTCTATTTCTGTACATTGTACATTATTTTTAAAAATATATTATATTTTGGGTGTGATGTAGGTAACATTATAAAACATAACAAGCTCTCATATTTTCAGAACCTACATAATATAATCAATTTATGCGGCTTTGCTTACAGTTGGTGCTCAGCGTGGTTGGCTTTCAATCAGTTAAGCGAGGTTCGATTCTCGGCTGTGGCATTTTTGAAGTGAAACCTTGTTGAGGTGGGGGAGCCGCTCACGAACGTTCTCTCTCTTCTCTTCTTTCCTCTCTCTCAGACACCAGCGAACTGCGCCACGCCAAGCATCAGCTGAAACTAGAAGTTTCACTTCTGTCTTGCGTAGGCTTGACACACCCACTTTTTTTACTTGTAATATTATCTACCGACAAGAATTCATTGAATTTGTATATAGACAGCCAACCAAGTTTCGCTTTCTTCAAGTTTCGCCAGTAATAAAAAATCACCTGTTTTTTGTTTGAAAATTTTATCGCTTATAAATAGCTTAGATGCCTTAATTAAATACTGCAAGTACAGGGTTTTCCAATAAGAGATGTTATTTTCAATAGCCCGCTATTTCGGTAGATGTTACTTTTGAAGCTGTCATTTTTTGACATTTGACAAGTAGAAACTACGCCATTAATATATAGAACGATACATGCTTCAACAACGCATTGAAATTATTAAAATTCACTTGAGTGAATCAAATGCAAATCATCTTGAGTGATGAAGCCCATTTCCACCTCGGTGGCTTCGTCAACAAGCAAAATTGTCGCATCTGGGGCTCGGAAAACCCAAGAGTTATTGTTGAAAAGCCTCTCTATCCTCAACGTGTGACTGTTTGGTGCGGTTTATGGCCCGGTGGAGTCATTGGACCTTACTTTTTCTAAAATGAGGCTGGAGCAACAGTTACGGTGAATGGATTGCGCTATCGAGAGATGATTAATAATTTTTTATGGCCTTTATTGAAAAGTATTGATCTGGACAACGTTTACTTTCAACAAGACGGCGCTACGTGCCACACAAGCAACGAAACCATTGATATTTTACGATTGAATATCAAAATAACACCTCTTATTGGAAAAACCTGTAGAAGACATTTTGGCCTTAGATAAAATCGAGGGTTTTTTTTATAAACTTTTTTATGCGACCAGAAGAAAATAAAGTATCAGGCCTACAAAAACAGCTTTTGAGTTCAAAACGTACTACTTACGAACCAATTTTGATTTGGTTTTATTGAATTGTGTGAGAAACAAAGTTTTCAAGAAAATTACAACAAAACATTTAAATATTTGTGATTGAACTTCACAAAATAAAATTAAACATTATTTTGAGCGATGTTTTTTTCAATCAAAACGGGCGGCTGGTGTTAAGCGGGAATTTAAACCTTATCACCATCTGCGTATGGAGTGTTATTGTTAGCGGCACGATTCCAATAGTTACACAATGTGGTTCAGCACTTTAATGAATATGTAAAATTGATAAAAACTTACTTTAGTAGGTTTTAATTAATCGCGTTACGTCAGTTTTTCTTTATCACTCGGCTAAGAAATTCGCTACTTTCTAACATCTTTGCGACTAACGCACAACAATCCCAATTTCTCCCAACTGTCTGGAGCCAGTAGGACTATGGCATCTCCAAATGAGGTATTTTACTAGGCTAGAGGTTGAAAGTACCTCGATGTTCAGATCTAGCCCCCAAACATGGCTAAAGCTATTTCAAGCGACGCTTCGATTATGAATGTCAGTCTTTCACTAGGGTGCTACTGAAGGTATCTACCTATCTTTCTTGGTCCGAAAGCAAAGGGCAAACCAAACACCTGTCGAAACAGGCTCCAATTTGCGCTTCCGAACTCACTCCTCATAATATAATGATAATTAGTTCAAACACAGAATCACCTGTAAAATGATAATTGATTTACTGATGATCAGAATTACTCGGCGGGTATTCGTTATACTTGACATTGCAACGGCCTGTATCCAGTGCAACAAGTATACATGTCTGCTATGATCCGCGCAAGAACAGTGGCGGAACTAGTATGTTGGAGACCCAGGGCAACTCATTAAAAATATAATATTTTTCCCATCTACTCATTGCGGCGTATTTAGATTCTCATCTTCTTTCAAAGTATTTGTTGGCCAGGGCATGCACATTTTCTCATTCTGATCTCCAGATCAACAGGGTGTTTCACTATATTAAATAATATATATACCAACATTGATTGAACCCTTATTAGTTAAGCGGTTATTTTTGAAATATCTATATGATAATAAGAAATAAAAATTATTCATCGGAAACAATGTTTTTATTTAAGCACTAGCATTCCTAATAGCTACTGATTTATATCATATTTTTCTTAAACACTTTCAAGTTTTAAATTTCCCAAAAAAACTTTTTTTTTAAGAAAATCTGTACATTTGTACAGCCAAGACGGTAATTATATGAAATTCCCTAGATAGAAAAATCCCAAAGCAGGCTCTAACAATTATATTAAACCCATTTCTTTCTGTTATTTAACATGTTATATATATGATACACTGAGAATATATGAACAAAATTCTCAGTGTATCTTTAAGAAGAAGCTACAAGTCAAAAATGTGTATATTATTGGTATACGTTATATTGTAGGTAATAGGCATTAAAATCGCTTGACAAAGGGAGTCTAGAATCGTTCGATTTTAAGCAAAAAACTGTTTTTTATTTATTTTGTAAATAATTTTATAAGAAAGCAAAAAAGTTGACCAAGTGAAACTGTCACAGATAATCATAGCTATAAAACTTTATTTTTTAAAGCTGTTTCATTTATGCGTTCATACATTTCTATTGAAAACAATTTTTTTTAGTAGTTTGCATTTATATTTTATATTGAGTAATTTATTTTTTTGTTTGTATTCTACTAAAGCGAAGCGATAGAAAAAACCTTCAATATATCTAGAGCATATTTTTTGGTATTCACGATGTACACCAATTCGTTGTAAAGATTAATCAAAATAGTGATTTGGCAATAAGCTTAGCCTTAAAAGAAACTTAGGCATATGTCTAAAGATTATTTCTCTATTTTAAATGAGTTGTTTGTAATTAAATATTTTCAAATAATTAAAAAATATTTTACATTCGTATTTAAATATGTCCTTTTTAAACCAACTTATTTTTCTTTTTAAACGTTAATATGGAGCCTTAAAAAAGTGTAGGTGGTATACGTATCGATATGTAGGTACCTACATTATTCTGTTACACGTGACGGAAACTTGAAACAATACATCCCTTATCGTTACCTTATATTAGCCGCATAAAAATAAGAACACAAGAAGTACAATGCTGGCGGGTTTCGCGACCCAAAGGTCTGACCATTCTTAGCTTTAATTTCATTATGAAATTTCCTTTCATAGAATGTAATGGCGATATACCATCTCAGGAAGTGTAAAGCTAGTCACACACGAGATATATAATCTCATAATAAATGCGGGCTTGGTCTATATAACCTTATCATGAGATTATATCACTTGTGTGCGACCAACCTAAGAGAGGCAGAGCGCGTGCTGAATGGATTAAAACCAAAAGGTACTAAGTCAGCGGCGATATCGGCTTACATAAAAAACATGGAAGGTGTGTATTATCGATTCAGTATTATGAACATATATTATGTCATCAAAAATTCTAATTTTGGTTGTTTTTGCATCCTGCGTAACTCAACTTCAACGAACTCAAATTTGCTTTGAATTTAAGTGTCATTGTAAAAATTGCCTCTGATTGTGTCAAGAATTCAGTTGTGTCAAGCGATAAAGTAGCTACCAGTTACTATAATACTTTAAACAGAAAAATGATTGTCATTTTAAAAATTGTAACTGATTTGTCAAGAAGTCAGACTATCCGGTGATTTTTCACGGGTAATTTATTTATTTATTAACGGACATCGTCCAAATTACAAAATAATAACACGAATAAAGTAAAATGAAAAATACAGGAGTAGACAAAGGTACATGAAAGCAAAGACATATGGTAGATATAAGAAAATAAAGTGACCATTAAGTCGAATTAAGTCAAGAATACGCCATGGGTCAGGACCACAGGACACTTATAATATTCCGTCACTTGTTTAGCGACTGGCAAAATCATTCAGACTTATCCCAAAAAAGTTAAGGTTTTGACTTGAGTTGACCAGTCTACACATTCTGGACAATGGTGAATAATATCCATAATTTGTCGAATGATGGTTAAATAATATAATATAATATTTTTAGTGTGGATTATAGTGCCTATTTCTATACTATTATTTGACCATGCTTATTCTTTTGTGTTTATTTTTTACATTTATAGCTTTTACAACTAGGGCTGGAATCAAGTTAATTTTATTTATATATTTTATGACGTGTTTAGCAATTCCAAAAAAAAGATAATTTTTCGAAGACCCAATATTACATTAAAGCAAATTTTGAGAAGGGCAAAAATATAACGTTCCGCCACTGGTGCAGGTAATATCCCGACAAGATACAAGTCACGCGTCCCGCCATGCGCCGTGTGCAGATGTCAATTCTCTCCAACCAACTTAGTTACTTACTTACTCTACAGGTGCAACATTCTCCACTTAGCACGTGGTACCTTCCTCTGTCTGTATCATATTATATACCTACCTACATGTAGAGATATATGCACAAGCGGCAGGTTGACATTATTCAGAGATAGCGGAAGACGGAAATTATATTGGCGATATTCATAATAAAAATATTATGATTTTGGCTACACTACCTGATTATTTTAATGTTAACGATGTTTAATTTGACAATTATCTACTATTAAACAGAATTTTTTAAAGTTGCTTGAATAATTAATTTCATATTATTCTCTGCGAGCGCACAATCTTATTGGGTTTGTGTGACATTTAAAACGTAACATGACTCGATGTTTGTTTTAAATTAATCATTTACCTGAGCAAGTTTCTCGTCAAAGGTCTCCGCATAAATGGTTAAAAATAAGGTAAACTTGTCAAATTTCATTGCATATCCTTTCTCTTTCAAATAACAACAGTTTATTTTAAGTTTTATTTTTAATGTTTGCAAGTATTTTAGTTTTGTTTGGGTTATTTTAACAATTTACACATATTTCCTAACCTGAGAACTTAACTTTGATTGAGAAAAATAGAACTTTAATGCATTTTAACGGTTCCATGCTAACTCAACACAGTGACTATTCAACACACCTTTAAAAAGTGTATATAAAGTCATTAAAAATTATGAAAAAAAAGATTTAACCTAACCTAACCTAACCTACTTAACCCACTTAATAATGTTTTTGTTTCATAACTTTCCATGACTTTATATAACTTTTTAAAGATGTGATGAATTATCATTTTGATGATTTATCCGGTCACCCATTTTAACATCTCCTACCACATACATACTTATTTTATTTTTGGAATAACTTAATGAGTAAAACATCAAATTGTAGTATTTAATTATTGTAGACAATATTAGCGATTCCTAAACGAAAATATGAAACGGTAAAATCATAAAAAGATACGGTCACGTCTAGGACATGATCAGGTTCATTCGGAATAGTGCTAGAATAGTATCTACTAGATGTGACGGAATCTTTTTCTGATTTTACTGTTTCAAATTTTCGTTTAAGAATTGTCTTCAATAATTAAACATAAATAGTTATTTCTTGTAGTAATTAAGTTGAAACCAAGTGCTATTTATAATTTTTGCGTGTTATGTAATACGAATGTTGGAGGAAGCGTGCTATTATAAAAAAAACGATAATAAAGCGAAAATGGTAAAAATATTTAATATAACACGACTCGTTTCAAAAAGAGCAAAAATCTCTCGTCAAATGCTTAAGTTGCATTTAAAGATACTCTGTGATTTTTTTCATGGCTATAACATATTAAATAACAGAACAAAACGTGGTTTTACCTTGATTTTTGTGTAAGGTTTTCAAGGTAATCTCCGAAAATTATTAAAACCACGTTTTTATGTTATTTAATGTGTTACATGAAAATGAATTTCAAATAATTAACCTTTCAGCATAACAAATTTTTTTTTGGAACTTAAAAACTTAAGGAGTTAATGAGAAATTTGTTGTAAATCGGTCGTGCGTGGGTTTGTAAAGTAGTAAAGATGTGTTGTAAAGTATTCATATAAATATACATTATTTTCACAGAATAATATGAACATTATTTTTAATCTCTGCCACTTCAGTTACAAAGCCTTAGAAACATTACGAATTACGGGAACAATAATTCATTTATTAAACATTGAAACAAAGATTTAAAAAATCTCTTTGATTATGTGGTAATATTTTGAAACTTATTTCCTAAACATAAGTTTATTATCGTAACACATAATTTAATGGCCGTCTGAATGGTTTCTATCTGTAAACAAATCATGTTCGGTGTTCTGTAATTCAAATTTAATTACAATGGCTTGTCAAATCAATATCTATGGTACTCGGTACCTACCTAACAAGTTCGTGTTATTTTTTTAACACGAGAAGTGTTAAGTGTTATTCTTAAAACACGTTTCGGTTGAAATTATAGGAACAAGGCGTCGATAATTCAAATGATCTATAGATACCATTATTTTTATGTGAATTTATTGTCTAATTTACACATTACTATAAATAGGTACTTTATTTTTAAAGTTTCAAGTTACTATTTATTAAGATTTAGGTAATTAATTAAGTAGATACGCGAATAAAATAGTTAGTAAATACCTTACCTTTTTTTATTCCTGGTAATGTTTGTTTTTATCTACATTTAATAGATGCATAACTCATTATACTAATGATCTGAAAATAGTTGGCTTTTCTCAAAATTCCTGACAGACTGGTACATATTATGTTCGAATTTAATGACGCCAGAGTTCATTGTTAAGGCGATGCACTACGTAGTAATGCAAAATCATGTGATTTCGGTTTGAAAATTTTCTCGACTAGAAATGTTTTATTAAATACTGCGAGTAGAATACATTTTGGCTTTTAAAAATATCGAGTATTTTTTAGATAAGTCTTTTTATAAGCCCAGAAAAAAATTATGTATAAAGCCTATGAAAACTGCTTTAAAGTTCAAAATCTCCTACTTACGAACCCATTTTCGGTTATAATTTTATTTTATAATGTTGAAAATTAAGTTATTTATAAAATGATCGGAAAAAAATTTAATATTTATGCCTGAACATCCACAAAATAAAATAAAAGGCACATTTTAGCCATGTTTTTTTCTTGCGTAAATAAAAACACGCGGATGGTGTTAAACGGGAATTTAAACCTTATCGCCATCTATTTAAGGGGTGTTATTGATATCGGCTCGATTTAAAATACTGCACAATGTATAGTGCATCGCCTCAAAGATGTTTAAAAACCCATTCAAATTATCAGATTTTTAGTTAAAATTAATTTAAAAAATATTGTTACATGGAGGTACAGAGCATTCAAATAATAATAAAAAAACGTGACCATGAATTTTATTGGCAAATGAAAAATCGATGGTGCGAATTTATTTAGCAATGTCAAGTATGACGGATGGTTGAGGCGGAAATAAAATCAGCACAAAATCAATTATCGTTTTCCAGGTGATTTTGCAAGTGAGGAGTAGGTACCTGTATAGTAAGTTTTGGCTGCACGATTTTAAAAGCCTGCTGCGACAGGTGTTTTACAGTTTTCGGCAGAAATTTTTAATTTCATTGGGAAGATGTTAAATTTACTTATCGATTTGTTGAATAATTTGTGGTAGATACCAAAAACTCTTAGAATCGCCTTGGTGGAAAACCATTCCTCATTTAGAATAGAACAGTTGCTTGAAATGACATTAGCTATGTTTGTTGACCAGAAATAAACAGGTACCATGGAAGTTTCCGCTTCCACATATCATTCTCTCCCCCTCTTTTCTACCTTATAACATACCCCGAATGGGGGTGCCAAAAACAAAGTTTTTTCAGTACAATACATAATATAATGTATTTATTGTTTTTAGTTTGACTGATGCTTGAACCTTTCTCCCTAGGGACCGGTGTTAACACAGCTAGCACCTTAGCTGAATCCCAATCTTTAATTTCGTATATTAACAGCTGTAAATTTTTAATTATAATATCTCCAGAAAAATTCGTGTGCATGTGCAATGTGCATGAGTGCGACCATTAATAAAATGCACTGTCATTGACAATGAGTCTACCAGCTGGATTAAATGTCGGGAAGTGGGTTAATTTCCACTTACAAGTTTCCATTTCATTCGTTAATTCATTCGTTTTTCATTTTTTATTCATTCATTCGAGAAAACAAAATCTAAATTCAAACAGAACAATTGACTATAAGTTTGCAATATTGTTTATAGGTTTGCAAATACTTCATGTAGACTATTGTACATGATAGCAATAATACAAATAACTAATAGCAGTTCCAACTTACTGACTGTCAATAATTTATTGCTTTATTATATTTTGGCAGACTTAAAGCAGGTAGGTGTAGATACCTGATTGTTTGTTTACTTATTGGTTCCATTATAAGTTTGGCTTCTAGAGATGAAACACTGTGTAATAAAATGAGTGTTCCACTCCATCCGCCATTAATATCTCAGCAAGATATCAAACCCGGCTCAATTGAGTTAAGGTTGCAGGCAACGTTGGAAACAGACAAATAAAAAAAATTCCCGAAAAACAAAAGACCGTTTGGTGCGAAGTGAAGTGTGGTACGAAAGGCTAGTGCTGCGTGTCAAGCCACCAACGAACGCTAGCGAACTACTAATAAATCACGCCCTTTCGGCGCATGGTAAGAGACGTTCATCTGCGCATCTTCTTTTGCTTGCGGTCTAGCTATGAAAGATATTTTTTTCACATGCGACATTATTTTTTCGATAGCAATTTCAAGTCTCAGTTAGGAATAACTTTTTTTTCAGAGTTTACCTCAGAAGATAATTGCGTGGTACATTATGCAGTGTTTACATTTGGCAGATTTCCAAGGGTTTGTGGAATCCTTTGATAAAAATATTACTTTCCTTTACTTTCTTCATAAATTATTGGTTTTGGAACATTTTTAAGAAAGGCGAAGCTATCGGTAAAATCACCATTTTGTACGAATCAATTACGAATTCCAAACACATACTTTTGATAAATTGAAGATTTTCCTATTGTTTTGCTAGAATAGAATTAAAATAAAAGTTTTAAATACGATACAAAAAATATATGAGCATTGGCTTCTTAAAAATTATTCATTAAATATAAAAATATGAACAAACTGTTTCGAAAACTTGTAGTACAAGCGGTAAAGTGGTAAAGCTACATAATCTTTGGAGTCGGTTTAAATTTATTTATTTAAGCTTTCGCTAACGGTCGCTAAGGGGTTAGTAGTTATCAGTTGTTCAATGTCTTTTGAAATGCGTCGAAGCGAAGACCTGGCTCTAAAGGTTTTTGTAACCCTTTAGTTGCCGAAAAAAAAGAAACATTTTCCAGTTATTTATTATTTCTTTATTAATTTTCGGGAAATCGACAGTTTAAATTTAATCAGTTTGCACATAAGTATTATATAGCCAAAATAAAAACAATTATGGATTTCCTCTTGTGACTTTACTTTATACAATTTGTAGATCATATCTTTAAATCAAACCTACTGGTCAAAGAACAATAATGATAATTTAACGCTTTGACCGCAACCTTAGAAGATCCCACGGTGAGTTTCGTTATTTAAACACTACAACTGTAGACAACATTATTTAAAATGTTCGCAGCTTCATCCACCGGTTTTGTTAAACCTTCTAACAAACCTACTGCTTTTTAAATGTTTTGTTGTAAGCTTGATAAACGTAGAGGATATTTATGGACAAAGGCATTTAAGGGGAATGGCTGCGTGATCGTTTTCATACAAAAAATAATTTTGGATTTCAGGCCAAAAGCTATTTTTATTTATTTGTATTTAAAATTACAAAATATAGTAAATAAATATACTATAAAATTACAAAATATATTATAAAATTACAAAATATATTATAAAATTACAAAATATATTATAAAATTACAACATAAAGTAACGAGTTTAAATAAATTTTATTTGACCGATCAATGACTGAGTTGGCATCATACTGTGGTGGTAGTAGGAGATTTTCAAATATTGTCAGGTTATTCGTAACCCGGGAATGTTTGTCTTAAAAAAATTGTGTTAATAACACAAATTACTCATTTAAAAAAATAATATTAAGTATATTTGCAGCACGTTGGAATTGGAGCGATTGGAAGATACTATCAGTATCGCCCTGGTGTAAGACCACCAATTCGAATTGAAACGTTGCTTGAAATGGCTTTGGCCGTGTTTGGTGACCAGATCTGAATAGCCAGGTATTTCCCCATCTCCTTCCCCTCCTCGATGTATTCAGCTTCAACACACCTCGATTGGGGATGCCATAGTCTCAATGGTCCCAGACAGTTGGGAGCAGTTGGGACTTTTGTGTGGTTTCACATTAAAAAAAACAGATATTTGAGAATTTTTTTGAATTCAGGCATCAAATTCAAAATTAAGTTTTGTGTGAAAAAGGTCACGCAGCTATTCCTTTTAATTATCAATTCGGGATTGAATATTATTCTTTCATTATGGAAATTGGGATGGATGGTCAATGATCTCGCTTTAATATGTTCGACATGTTTTATTATATTTTGTCACCGTAAGCTAAATGAGGGAGATTTCCTGTCACTCGTAAGCTAGTTGAGGGAGATTTCCTGTCACTCGTAAGCAAGCTGAGGGAGATTTTCTGTCACTCGTAAGCTAGTTGAGGGAGATTTCCTGTCACTCGTAAGCTAGTTGAGGGAAATTTTCTGTCACTCGTAAGCTAGTTAAGGGGGATTTTTTGTCACTCGTAAGCTAGTTGAGGGAGATTTTTGATGGCAGGCAGCTACTCAAAAGACCAACAGAGCATCAGTGTTTTAAAATAAAATAGACAACGGTGCTTAGTTAATTGGATAATAGGTTCGTTTCACTGTTATTTTATCTTCGAAGAAATGAAGATTATTTTAAAATTATTTTATTTTCTGCCAAAACGGTATGTTCGTGAGGAGGGCGTTTGTAAGGACAGCCAGTGTTTGTAGGCACTTACAGGTCCCGATGACAGTAAAGTTTTAAATTGAGCCGCTATCAATAAAAAACCCTTACATAGATGGCGATAAGGTTTAAATTCCCACTTAACACCATCCGCCTGTTTTGATTTATGCAAGAAAAAAACATGGCCAAAAAGTGCCTTTTATTTTATTTTGTGGATGTTCAGGCATAAATATTTTTATTTTTTTAGATAATTTTATAAATTACTTAATTTGCTACATTATACAATAAAATCATAACCGAAAATGGGTTCGTAAGTAGGAGATTTTGAACTTTAAAACAGTTTTCATAGGCCTTTACATTATTTTTTTCTGGGCTTATAAAAAGACTTATCTAAAAAATACTCGATTATTTCAAAGGCCAAGATGTATTCTACTCTATAGTATTTAATTAAAGCATCTGAAACATTTCAAGGCGACCAAATTTTCAAACCAAAAACACATGAGTTTGCATTACTACGTATGGCATCGCCTTAAAAGCAGTTGATCAAAAGATTGATGTGTTTTTCATGTCATACATTACAAGATTTTTGACACTGCGAATTCATTGTATAAACGGTACAATTATAACTTCCTAGACCTCAATCTATAAATGTTCAAATTGAATTAAATAAATATTAAAAAATCTAGCAGTTTAGCGTGACTTTATTGTAATAATATGCAAAATAAATAAAAAATATCGAAATTTTGACCGCTTAAGAATTTTTGCATTTTGATGGTGATAATACTAGAGTTGTCGTGAATAATCCCCTCTAAGATACGTGAGAAGGCGAGGTTAGAATCAAAACATTGTTTTTTTTGCTCTATTAGAAAGCAAAACTTGAAGAATTAGAAATAGATCCACATATTTTTTACGAACGTCCAACTCAGAAATTTCATGATTTTTTAACCGTACGAAATATTAAAGATCAATAACATTTAACATATAACGTTCTAGAGCGAGACTGCAAACAACCGAAGGTGCACAGGCCCACGTCACTTGCGATGCGCAGAAAGGGCGAGATTTATTTGTAGTTTGCTAGCGTTCGTTGGTGGCTTGTCACGCCGCAGCTATCTCCCGCACCAAGCTTAAAGCTGCTGCCAGACGCAAAGCTCACATCAAAAGTTAATGTACAGCGCATCATCTTTTCTACCGACACACGACGCTATCAAATATTTCTTCCTATGGTAGGAGAGGGGGTCAGTTGAATTCGAGAGCGGCCGAGGAACATAATTTCATCTGTCAAAGTGGCAACTTTACTTACTGACAGCTTGAGCACGTTTTCGAAATGGATGATACTTGTCGCCTATTGCTGGATCTGTTGGACAGCTCATCCTCAGATGATGATGCTGCCAACTATATAATTATAAATGCTATTTATAAACTTTTTAGATTTTAAACAATCTGCGCGTAAATAGCGCATTTTCACATAACCTGACATAACCTCTCCGTCGAATCAGGAAATTCGCAGTTCGCACGCCGATCGACGAAAGCGACATATAATAAATTATTGTAAAATAAGCTCAAGTCGATTTCCAAAAATGTCGAAGGCAAAGGCGGCAAGGACCAACACCAGGGCAGGGAACGAGAAGAGAGCACGAGAGCTGACGAGAGCAAACCAGATTACCCAGGAAAACAATTGAAAACAATCAACAAACGAACAAACTAGAAGCTTCTCTATGTAGGTATCAGGCCGTCCAACTTTATCAAAAAACCGAATGATATTACCATATAAACATACTGAGTTAAAAATATGATTAATTTTGAAAGGGCGAAAATTTGTTTACTTCAAATTCAAATATTGATTATATTTATATTTTAAATATATGTTAAGTATGTTTGCCAAATAAAGTTTTTTTTATGTTTCTAAATTTACTAGCACACATGACGATATGAACTAACATAATAAATAAGAAATGCATTATTAGGCTGCTTATGTCATGGCTGTCAAAGGGAACACGGAACTTAGTCGGTAGCTCCGCAATTAAAATGACCCCCTCTCCTTTTTACGGCGGAGAGGGGGACGCATAACTTTTCAAATATCGCGTCGGGAGCGGTTACGTAAAATAAATTCGGTTAGCGAAGTTCAGAACCACACTTATAGCGCGTTATCTTTTTACGTGTGTCGGGTCTGTATGGGATTGTATGGCGAGCGCTATTGTGCTTTATATTATCTGTTGATGTGAGCTTTGCGTGTGGCAGCACCTTCATTCATCTTTTGTTTTTGGTATAAAAAGTTATTTCCTAGTGTGAAATTTTATATTATATCCTTGACGACAATCTCTGCCGGAGAGAGTGCAGAGTCCATCCCACTACTCATCTATTCATCTAGCCAAACTGGTTAGTAGGTAAGTACCCACCTAACTCTGGCGTACCGGTCAGTAGCCAGTAGGTACCTACGTAATATACAGTATAGTGTCGTAGTGCGGCTATTTCCCCACGATATATCAACGTCAAATTAGTGTGAATGAGATAATTGGTGGCGGCACTCGCTGTGATGATTTATGGCTCCGCTGTGGACACTCGACACTGGACGTGACACGCGGCGGTGGCTGGGCTCAGCGCTGTACCACTTTACAACCTATTAACTGCATGGTAGGTAGGTAGGTACTGGTTATGAAAAATAAATCACGGATTTATTTCGTATTTCATATGAAATTACGTTGGGTAGGTACCTACCGACCTACCTATCTACCATTTTTTGTAGTTCTTCTTTAAAAAAATAATTACTAATAAATTTTACAGATTACATTTTTTTTCATTTACCATAATAGGGTCATGCCCACGTTGTGTTAAATAATGAAATAATAAATCGCGAGGATTAGTAATAATAGAATAATTAAATAAACCGAACGATTAGTCATAATAGACCCGATATAGTTTTACATGACAAAATTAATTATATAATTGATGTCGCTGTTCCAAATTACTGTAATATGAAAAAAAATCTGAAAATTTAAGAAAATACACATATTTAGGAAATGAGATTAAAAGATGTTGGCATTCTCAGACTATAAAAATATTACCATTTGTTATTTTGGCTACTGGCATTATATTTAGTATTAGATCTGTCAAAGAATTTATATATAAAAATGCAAAAATCAGTCATTTAAATACATGTAGGATAACGAAAGATTTTTTAAATATTTATATTGAGGGATCAGTAGGATTTATAGGTCCAAATAGAAGTTCTACCGAGCCGAACCCTCTGATATGAAAATATCTGTAGTCGGTAAATTATTTTCCAATTTGATCTCTGGTGATTTGACGTGTTGTTCTTGTATTGTTTTGTATTTATTTTGCTTATATAATGCACTTGAATAGTGTTGATTGAATAGATGATCATTTGTGGAAAAGTGTGTGGAAGGGTGTAGTTTTTACTGTAAGGAAGATTTAACCCGAACATAAAGACGGAAAAACGTTAAAAAAATATAGATTGTACTGAATGATAAGAAGGTATTTTAAATAAAATTAAAATCATAATAATAAAAGTGAGATGAAAGATATTAATTTAGATGACTAAAATTTTAACGCGGGTTAATCATGGTAGGTAAAATGTTTATGGTTACATTTGAATTGTTTGATATGAAAAAATGGTGACCGGATAAATCATCAAAATGATAATTCATCACATCTTTAAAAAGTTATAGGAAATATAATAGTTATAGTTTAGTTTTTTAAAGTGATGAAACAAAAACTTTATGAACTGGGTTAAGTAGGTTAGGTTAGGTTAGGTTAGGTTAGGTTTAATTTGTTTTTCACCGATTCTAATGACTTTATATCACTTTTTAAATGTGTGTTGAATTGTCATTGTGTTGATTTATCATGGAACCGAAAAAAAGAGTTTGAACTTTTTGTTTTTGTTTTTAAATTTAAAAGATAAACCTTATTTAATAAATACATGTTTTTAGTTTAAATAATTTCGTGTCATTTTATTTCATTTTTTGTTATTTTTAATTTAAGTTTTTTTTTTTTTTTTTTGAACTTTCTTTCTAGCCACATAGGTATGTGGGAAGGGTTCCATGATAACTCAACACAGTGACAATTCAACACACCTTTAAAAAGTGATATAAAGTCATTAGAAACGATGAAAAAAAATTACACCTAACCTAACCTAACCTACTTAACCCAGTTAATAAAGTTTTTTGTTTAATCACTTTCCATGACTTTATATAACTTTTTAAAGATGTGATGAATTATCATTGTGATGATTTATCCGATCAAAAAACTACCCATTGGCATATTTATTTGTAATTTAGTTATAGTATTTGTTAGGAACCTATTAGGAAAATGTTATTAAATTTCAAAATGACTAGATATAGATTTATCAGAAATGACCTCAAATAAACGTCAATATTCTGTCTCATGCTGTCTGTTGAGTTTGCTGTATTGTGTCGTGGCTGATTGGTCATGATTGATGTATGGTGGTGTTTAACTACCAGGTTGGTACAAGTAGTGCAAGTTACCTATCTACCACACACTGTGTGTGTCTATGGAAATGTGAACCGCTGCTTGGTAGGTTGGAATTGTTGCTCTTCCGATCATGGACCCTCTTCTGAATCATTTTTCCTCTATAAATAGTAGGTACATAATACTAAAACAACTGTCAATTTATAAATGGAGGAATATTTCACAGTTTATAATCAAGAAGCATTCTTGTCAGGAAACTGTATTGAGAACTATCGAGGAAGTCAAATAACGCATGACCAAATCAGGTGGCTAATAATAGCCCTGATAATTATTAACTTAATTAATACTTTAAAAGCATTTTATGATGACTTGATCGTGATATAATGATTGAAAATCGTGTGGATAGGTTTTCTTACAAGATTTCTAAAAATGTCACTTCATTGCATAAAGAAATATTTTGTCTACGGTTTTATCTATTTATTTTTTTTAAATTCCGCACCGTTAAAAATACTTATGGCAACACTGACTCTTCCGTCGACTTTGACGTTAAACTTTTAACATCATTACTTCAATTGTAGCCTAGTCCGCACATGTTTTAAATTATACACATTGTTTTACATTGACTCCACACAAAAGGCCCTAAGGAAAATAATTTCCCTGCGTCATCTTTGGGGATGCTGTGTGGGGGGTCTTTTTAAGGAAAGGAATTTTGATGGTCGGTCTGACAATTTTCAGAGAGTAGATTCATTCATCATGGTTTGCCAACTGTCGTAAACCTGACAGCTTAAATTCTCGGTACAACTAAAAATCTTTTTCCTGTAGTAGGTATTGTTGCCAAAGTATTTTTGCACGAAGAAACTAGACAAGTAATATCAATAGTTATTATTACTATGTTTAAACAATAAAACACAACGTCAGTTCCCTGCTCAGAATTTTTGATCGATATTGTAAAGTAAATTTCGTACGTTTCTTTGATTTGACAAAAGAATTATATATCCAGTCTTTTCGGCTTATAAAAAAATGAACCGATTTCACGGATTCGAATTTAAAAAGATCGCCACGTCTTCAAAAATACGATTAATACAGAATGTCATAGAAATTAGAATGCAAGTGACCTATTATTAATTAGTCCAATATAAAAAAGTTTGTTGATTTAGAACAATTGTTGCATAAGACCATAGACCTAAAAAACCCTGAACAGAACATTAGTAGAAGCAAAATCTAAGGGAAGGGGAGATTGTCTGGCAGCCAACTTGTATGAAATAAATTGGTGCATAATAAACTATCATAATTTTTTTTAATGGCTTATTATTTTTTATCTAACAATTCTAACCCAAAGTTTTTTCAGCGTGCACAGTTAAGTAAGTAGGACCTAAGTAGGAACGCAAATTATAACTTTCCTGGCATTATTTAAAGTAATTTTTTTCGTATTCGGTGACATTTTTCCTTTTGTATTCCAACTAAAAACACATTTCACAAGTTAGACGATATGTAAAAGATTTTTTTTGGGTTGGTTTATAAAAATGAGATCAAAATTTAATTCAAATTTTTTTACTCCAAATAATGTCAGGAATCAGTGGATAAAGTTAAGTCAGGTAGGTACCCACGTTCCCTAATACCTGTACTTTTATATATACACATGTAGGTACCTTGGTATATATATTTTTTAATAACAATTAAACATCTAATAATAATATCTACCTACCTAATATTTGATTGATTTTTATAGCGCCGTTTTTTGTGAAAAATCAATGCATTTTTTATTCTAAGGCTCCTGTGTAGGGTTCCGCTTATTGTAGGTACCTACACCAACTAATGAAAAAGGCAACACAAAAAATGTATGGAAACATTTTTATAGGTACCTATCCGTGATTTTAATTTTAGATGACAGTTATACAAAATAATTTCCTATGTGAGTACTATCTACTTTTATATGTACCTACCTAAAAGCGTGAATTCTATATTTGAAATAAATATATGCCTGCATACTTAGGTATGACTTATTTTTCACATCAAGTACCTACCTAAATCTCTTCATTTTCACTGTTGCACTAGTACCTACCTAGATAATTAATTACCTTGTCGGTACCCACTCAAGTATTATTTTGATAGAAATTCAAAAGTAGAATATTCAAATAAATATTTTCCGAGCGGCGGCAACTCCGCCTTGATGGGCGGGGCCGCCGCAGCCCCGCCCCTTACTCGTTGCCGCCCTCCCATTGGCCACGGGCATTCCATAGAAATAGATGGTAGATAAGAGTAGGAAATATTCAGCTAATGGTTTTTTTCTCAAATTATTGTAATTATCCATAATAATGCCAGGGTAACACTGTTGTATATTCCGTTTTCGACTGAGGGAATTATTATTATTTTTCCGGTAGGTGAGCGGGCAGACAGAAAATAGATAATTTATTGTTAATTAAATAAAGAACCTTGGGGTTTTTCTAATTAATTTCAGTATGCATTGGAAGGTTATCTAACGAATTGTTATATTACTAGATTTTAGATTTTCAACAAGGTTCGGTACCTACCTATTTACATCTACCTAGTAATTCTGTGAACAATAGACCTCGCTTGCAAAAATGTAGGTATGTTTCTTTTTTTCTCTTATTTACTAAATCAAAAAAAATCCTCTGAAATCAAAAGGTTTGTTAATAGGTAGGTAGGTAAGTACTTAAATGTATTATTTAACTTTTTTATTTCAAATAACATCAATATATTATTTGATTTTTTTTTTATTTCAAATAACATCAATATATTATTTAACTTTTTTATTTCATATAACATCAATATATTATTTGTTTTTTTTTTTTATTTCAAATAACATAAATATATATATTTTTTTTTTCATTTCAAATATTGAGTTATACAATTTGTCAAAAGAAATGTCACCATCTCAATGATAATTTATTTTTCAAACTTTCTCAGGTCGGTAGGTAGATAGGTACCATAATGTTGATTATTCCGATTTGACAGCTCGTAGTAGAAACCGATGTCATGCGAATTCTGGCGGTATTAAAAGGTAGTTTCCAACACGGCCGCCATCTTGAACCGCAACCGGAACGTAACAAACAAATTTACAGACCGATGAAATGGCAAGTGGTTAAAAAGTTGAAACAGGACTTAGCAAAGCTCGGAGTATTTTTTTAAATGAAAAAATTTGGTACCTACCTACCTTTCTTTTCGCAAATATGATGAAATTTTAAGATTTTTATTAAAAAAATATTGCAAAATAGAATTTTTTTATTAAGTAGGTACCTACAGATTCTACCCAATAAAAGATTACAAAACGATCTGAAATCGCAAAATCTAAAATAAAGTAGGTAGGTACCTATGTACCTACTCTAACTTCTTACAAGATCTAGAGAGTAATGTTCCGATAATAAAAACTAATTAATTTCTCCGGTAGATACGTCCTAGGCAGGAACCAACAGGCAAATCATTTTAAAAAGACTCTTGCTTATGTAGTGGTATATTGGATGGATAAAAAAATATTTAATTGAATAATAATTTTATTTTGAAAGCTGAAGAATGAAAAAAAATCAACAATTCAAAAAATACGTTGTTTTTACTATGATACATCTATTTTTATCAATAGGTAGATGAGCACTGAATCATTCTTCAAAGGTACTGGCTCTTGACTGCTGTGAACTTTTAAAACAAAAAATAACATCATCCAATTTCATAAACAAAGGCGCGCACGTGAGTGTCTCCAAAAGTTTATATGATGTATAGTAAAACTTATAGAGCACGGCTGAGTTTTTATACCCAAAACTTATAGAGCACGGCTGATTACGGAGGCCATTGAAATCCATAAAAATCCCGTAAACATTAATAGAGACGATGGAGCTAAGCTTAATAGTTCTTGGTATCCGGTAATTGACGGCTACACCAGAGCTAAACGAAGAAAACCACTTTAAATAAAAAAAAATTGATACGTTAATGTTAGATCAGAGGGTTGGAGCTGGCAACACGGTATCACAACCTCATACATAAGCTCACATTTCACCATAACCTCAAATAACACATCTGCCCTGATGATGGACACTGCAATGCTGTCCGAAACGTTGGCTAAAGAAGGAGTTAGCGAAACACGGCATAACACCCCAAAAACAAATAGCAAAAATACTTTTGGCCCTGAAAATCTTAAATCATATTTGAATTATAGTCAGTCTATCTGCTGAGTTTCAGCTCGGTCGGATGAGGAAAAGTGGGTTAATTTCTAATTCAAAGATTCTACTTCATTCATTCATACAATCAATCAAGAAAATAACATCGAAATTTAATTCATTTTTAGAAGAACATCGTCACGAAAAATGCTTTATTTGTGAGAAAGGCGAAAATAAATTCACCAACTAATTATAGAATTCTAATGCACAATACATTTAAAAATATAATATGTGTTATTAATTAAATGACCTAAGAAATCTTTAGAAAGGAGATTTCCGTTCCATTAAATGTAGTTGTAGGTAGGTACCTATCTACATTTACCGACTTTATATTCCACAGGGCAACCCTGTTAAGCATTTTCATAAAATAAATTCTTAAGATTAGTTTTCATCGCACACTATATTTAATTCCTTTGATTAAGTTACATCAGATCTAGGTTGTAGTTACCAGTCTAATATACAAACAGGTTAGTCCAGTGGCGTAGCTGCAATCTTCCTGGCCCGGAGCAATCTTGTAAAGTGGAGTCCCAACTTTTCGCGTAGTGAAACGTATAAATAGAATACATTCAATGAATTTGTACCAATCAATATAATATATGATTAAAGAAAAGAGATCCTGGGTTCGTTTCCTGGTTAATCCTTCAAGGCTATTGTTAAAAATATTGACACTCTTAGATATATTATTTAATAGTGGCACACCTCTTATCATACTATGTCGAGCCAGTTCTGCTATGTGGAATACATATCAGATCGTGGTGCCGTCACTGGCTGTAGTTGTTTGGAACGAATAACTTATAGCATTCCACAAGGTATGGGCTAACTATTAAATTAATTATAATTTTATACGCCTTTAGTGCTAAGGCCTCATTCCTCCTCGACTGGTAGTGCGTTTTATCGAGGAAATCTTCGTGATGCATGAATCTCCATGCATTCTCATATGCAGGTTTCTAAGGAACTTTTTTGAATCTGTTCTAATTTCTCAATGCATTTTTGCTGGTATGGGGACCATACAGCTGGGGCGTATTCAATTTTAGACCTCATAATGAAATCATACATAGCCATCATTCCTTCGGGATAAGAAAACTGTTTGCAACATCTCATTACAATCCCTAGAAGCTTGTAGCATAATGATGTCAACCAGTGGCGGCTCGTGAATTTTGGGTGTACTAGAACTAGTTTTTATAGCTGAAAAGGATTTTTTTTTGAAAATTCGAATTTTTGTATGAAGATTATCAGGAAATCCGTGCGGCGCACGGCCAAATTAAAATTTCCCGAAAATCTTCGTTTTCAGCTACAACAACATCAATAATGCCATTTTTTGTAATATTAGCACTCTAGTACACCCTCTGATGTCAACCGCAATATATATGAATTGAATTGAATGTGGTATTTTTTCAAAGATCCTTATTAAATTAGCAACGTAGTAAATGAATATGTTAAATAATAAACCTGGTAAATTATTTTCCTGTTTTCAGTCTTACTGGTTTGCAAAAAACATTAATAATTGTATGCATATGCGAATGTACAATTTGTACAATGTACTTACTTAATTTATATTTGAAACGTTGTTTTATTTAAAATATCACGTGTTATGTGGATTTGATGTTAATCTTTGTATTAGCATTTTTTTTGCATAGATATAGTTATGTTATTTTCCATATGGTATGTTACACTTACATACCTAAATATTCAATGTCCTATCTAAAAGCCCGATAGGGCGTTAATGAATAATAATAATTAATAATAGGTAATACCTAATATGATTTGTATAGCGCCGTTTTTGTGCATCACCTTAAGGGCGCTATATAAGTAAATAAAACATTTCTACAATGTTATTTTTTTATTATTATTTTTTATTAACGTTCAAAACATGCTAAAATACTTATGTAGTTTGTCAGCAGGTACAATGGTAAACAGTATGTAGGTAGGTATGTATAATGTTGATGATAAATTAATTACTATATATGGAGATAATATACAGTACCATACTTACCTGGTAGGTCACTCAATATTAACACTTAATTAACATTAATTAATTGTTTAGTAGCGAAATTTAGATTCACGGTGTCTTAAACATAACTAAAAAATTGGATATAATTGGACTTTCTCTCAAGAATGGTATATTTAAATTAAGGGTATGACAGCTTAAAAGGGTAAGTTTTTAGTTTATACCTGAATTCTGTTGGACTTGTTATGGATCTTAGCACGAAAAACTTGTAGCATGATAAACTGTAGTCAACTGCAATACCTATATGGTATTTTTTCAAAGATTCTTAATAAATTAGCAATACTCATGTGACAGTAATAAAAAACTGATTTCAATTTAGGAATGTAAGTCGACATTACAGTGCTTGGCGCTTCATCGCCTTGCCGAGTAATGTAATTAGGATAGTTGGTTGCAGTGTGCATTGTGCATTTTGTATACATACAGTACTGCACAGTGCACAGGTAACAGGTGCGCACAGAACATTATCCTCTGCGCACTGCTCAATTAGAGCTGCAAATTGCCGGCGTTTATCCTATTCACTGGGACGGGATTATCAGCTTTGGCGACAGAGCGCATCAGAGTTTTCACCGTTTCGCTGCGGAAGTTTCCAGCATCGGATGTAGTTATTAATTTATTAACAACTAAGAAGGTACCTACAAATTCACAACAGACAGGAAATATTCTTATTATTATAGGGTTGCCAACACCTGGAGATAAAATGTATCCAGGAGAAATTTCTTATAGGTACCATATTACGAAGTTGTTTTTTAAAATTCTTTATCTTCCTGGTATAACTCATCCTGTTCTGTTTTCATCCTGGGTCAAACGGTCGAACTCCCCCCCCCCCCATGTGAATGCTATAGCTACGCCATTGGAAGTACCTTTTTATAAGCAAATTTTGAAGTGAAGTAAGATTAAAAAAACGAGTCGGGCTTAAGTTTTCAAGAAAAAAATTTCAAACAAATTAATCTCCAAAAGTCGTGGTTTCGACTGCACTTGGTACAGAAAAAACTTATTTATTTACGGAAACTCCAGTAAAAGCTAAAATTCACACACGGAGAAAAATTAGTATTGCTAATTTAATATGATATTTAAATATTAGTAATCTGGTGAAAAACGGGATAGCAGGGCGTTTCCTGACCATTTTTTTTTGCAAATTCCTAATATATCAGAACACGTGTTTATTCACCTGCATTAGCCTTGATAAGATATAACGACACAATGATTTTTATGAACACGTGTTCCGACACCGTAATAATACATTAGTATTTTACTAAAACTTATCATGAAACTGATCAATTCATTCGTTAAGGGCTTGCAATCAATAAATTAGCAATACTAATTTCTCCGTGCAGTCAAACTATTTGTTTTGCTTTGAAAGATTTAAATGTTCAATTATGATTGGAGAATTATGCCTTACACTATCCGTTTTGTAATACTTCTACAGGTAATGTTTTCCATTAATAATTCTATCATTCAAATATAAATTTTCTTTGTTTTTTCATTTCATTGTTGATAAATTTTATCCCACCAATCAACGTTTCCACAGCCCACGAAATCTCTTTGTACCTGTAAATTGCGTAACTATTTATGTAGAAGTTTTTAATTATTTAATAATTCCTTATTTTAATTGGATAATGATTGAAAAACCATTGTAGCATATCATTTAGATTCATTAAATCTGATTGCAGTTATTTTCTGTAAACATTTAGTAAAACTTATATATTTGTACAACTTTTATTTGTGACACGTTTATTTTAAAGAGTTTGATGTAGGAATCTATTGTTTATATCATACCTAACTTAAAGTAAATAGAAAAACATGAAATGATTTGAGATCTTCGAAAGAGGTAGCGAAACACGGCATAGTACCCCAAAAAATAAATCACTTTAAGAAAAACATGATTCTGTTGAAATAGGTACATCAAGTATATGTACCTACCAATCTAATTATTACCTACTAGCGCAGAGCCGTAAAAATCACGGGATATTATGTTTGTAAATTTAGTTAGTTATTAGGTAATTAACGCTTTTTGAAAACGGAAGTAATGCAAATCCTTGAAAAATCTCGAAATATCAACTTTAATTTTGACAAGATTTAACCATAAGAAATATAAACAAAAGATATTTACAATTTAAAATATAGAATTGATCATTAATAAAATAATTTTCTAGTAAAAATATTATATTATTATATGTAGCTACCTGTGGCGGTGCGTGAATTTTCATTGAGGTGGAGTGGTAAGATAAAAATGTACAAAATATCACTTTATCTTTGAATATTTCTACGCTTTGGAAATGAGATTTCAATTCCTGAAAAAGTAGATGTAGGTACCAGGCACATACATGATTTGGATTCACCGCATCCTAGTTATAGATTGTAGAATCAAAAAGCTTCCTTAGAAATTATTTTTTCTGACCGTAAACAACAAAACTGCAAATACGTTCTCTTTGCGTAAACGCACGTCGCGTAAATACACACATACCAGCAACAGCGTCCTCAAACTCGCTGCGTTTAACACACACAACGATACGATGCACGGCCCGGAGCGAGTTGTATCTCTACGAAGTTTTGGTAGTTTGCTCAAATACATATGAACCGCGAACACACATACCAGCAACAGTTTGGATGCTATCTTGTCAAATTCATATATATTTATCTAGAATATTTCAACATGCAAAAAGCGTCTTTAATGCTTATGCGTATAATGCACATAATAGCATACCATATTTTGAATATAGTGGATTGTTTTTAGTTCGTGTTAACGAGATGCATTTTTAACAGTTTGGCATGAATAACAGTTATTGAAACAGTGAAATTTTATCAAATTAATTTAGAATCTGCAATTGATGTTGCGAACCGTAAAGGATTTATAGAGCTCTTTTCATATGGATACAGTGAGACTATGTGATCCCCAATTAGGGTTTGTTGTACCGCTGAGGGTAAGAGGAACGAGGGGGGGGGGGGGAGATGGGGAAGAGCAAGGAGGGAAAGTACCTGGCTATTCAGATCTGGTAACCAAACACGGCCAAAACCGTTTCAAGCAACTTTTCAATTCTGAATGGTGGTCTTAAAACAGGGCGATACTGACAGTAACTTCCACTCTGGAGCGTGCTGTAAATATTATTTTTAAATAGTTTATTGTGAAAAAAGACAAATCAATCAAATAAAATTATGAACCCTCGACTTTCGGCTTGCTAGTCGAAAACCTTACCCCTAGATCACGGAGCTAATTTGATATACCTACTATTTTTGTCAATAATTCCATCTTGTTCGTGGGTTAGACCGTACATTTGACAGAAGGTAATACTTGAAGTAGGTAATTGTTAGGTACAAACCTACCTATACCTACTGTATATTCCATTAGGTATCCCCATTAAAAAGTTTTTTGTTTTTTTTTTTGATTCTTACGATCAGTTTTCATCGCATACTACACTATTTTCCTTTGTTTTAGTTACATCAGATCTAGGTAACTCAGTAGTTACCAGCCTGTTTTACAAACAGGTTTTCCCAGTGGCGTAGCGGCAATTTTCCTGGTCCGGAGCAAACATGTAAAGTGGAGTTTCAACTCATCGCATGGCATTAGAAACAAATATTTTCCATGCCTAGGCAAGTTGGGTGAAGGAGCCAGCTCCTCGCTTTTGTTTGTTTATTATCGAACACTTTATTTGAAAAATCGTAACTAATTCCGTAATTTATACACCTACGAAAAAACTAGCACAGGCACTGGAAAAATTAGGGGATAGTCTTAATGAAGATTGTCTCCTGTTTTTTTTTTTTGTTGTTGTTGATAAAAATGTATCATATTTGAAGAGTTATCAAAGATTATCCAAAAATTTGTGGACTTTAAAAGTGAACATAGGTAAAATTTATGCAATGGTGTCTGGTGACGTCATACGAGACACGATTCAGTACAATTCAGAAATGCTGCAGTACCACCGCGTACGTACCGTGATGTAGATACATAAAAAATTTGACGGCTCACATCTTCGGTACCTTTCGGTATATTTTGCAAAAATTAAAAAAGTTCTATCCTCAGTATCATTATTATGATGCGTTCCTAAAAAAACTAGAAATTTCGTCATAAGGGACGAACCTTCGGAACGACTCCATTTTCAGCAAATCTGTTCCAATTTTGAAAATGGCAATTAAAATAATTTTCTTTTATTAATATTATATTATAGGTTAGGCATCTACGAAGGCAATGCACTACGTAGTAATGAAAAATCATGTGTTTTTGGTTTGAAAATTTGGTCGCCTAGAAATGTTTCAGATGCTTTAATTAAATACTGCGAGTAGAATACATCTTGGCCTTAGAAATAATCGAGTATTTTTTAGATAAGTTTTTTTATAAGCCCAGAAAAAAAAAATGTATAAGGCCTATGAAAACTGCTTTAAAGTTCAAAATCTCCTTCTTACGAACCCATTTTCGGTTATGATTTTATTGAATAATGTGAAAAATTAATTTATTTATAAAATGATCAAAAAAAAATATATTTATGCCTGAAATATTTATACCGCAAGGCACTACATCTACAAAATAAAATAAAAGGCACTTTTTGGCCATGTTTTTTTCTTGCATAAATCAAAACAGCCGGATGGTGTTAAGGGGGAATTTAAACCTTATCGCCATCTACGTAAGGGATGTTATTGATAGCAGCTCAATTTAAAATATTACCCGACGTAGTGCATCGCCTTAACGAATTTGTGTTATTTCACCGTTTATAAATTAAAAAATAATACATATTGTGGCACTTCCTAGATTGGAAGATACTCTCAGTATTGTATGGTGTAAGACCACCATTCAAAATTAAACATTGCTTGAAATGGCTTTAGCCGTGTTTGGTGGTCAGATCTGAATAGCCAGATACTACACCAACTTCCTCTTCCCCATATCCTCCCCCAATTAGTTGGGGATGCCATTGTCTTACTGATTCGAGACGTTTGGGAGCAGTTGGGACTCTGGTCAGGTGCAGTATTCACGTATAAAAAATAATAAAAGAAAACAATTTAATAATTATTATCTTATTGTTTTCAAATATTATATCCTATATGTGTGTGTTTTTTAACATTCTCCTATTTCTTTTCTGCCTTGTAGATTTTAAGGTTCGTTTAAACATTGGTAACCATTAATTTTTTTAATGTCTTCTTTCAGATAATGTAATATATTTTCAACTATTGGCTATTCATGGAACTTTTTTTTCTTTCTCCTTGTAATATTTTTGTTTATGTAAGTAGTGATTAGTTTTTTGTTGCTTCACTCGGATATGTAACTCGATACAGGCTATTATTCTTAGTGAAATTTATTACCACGCGATAATTAGACTGTATTCTGTGAGCAGCAATAATTAATATTTGGGAAGGAGCATAAAACTCAAGTTTTATAATATTCAATGAAAATAAGATAATTTGATTATCTGCCAAAAAAATTTAACAGTATTTCAATACGAGGGTGGTATGAAAAGTTTCCGACCTAACAATGAAACAAGAGTTTTTTTCTTAAGTTTTTTATTTATTTTTCTACATAGTCTCCTTGTAACTCTCTCTCTCTCTCCCATCTCTCTAACCCATCGAAATAGTACTCGGCATATAATTGTTCACAAAGGTGATTGACTCCTCATTTGACAAAAATCTCTGTTCTCCGAGCGCAGTTTTTAGATTAGGGAACAAAAATAAGTTGCTTGGGGCTAGATCTTGTGAGTAAGGCGGATGGTCAAGCAGTTCAAACCGTAATTCGTGGATTTATGCCATGGCACCGCTGAGGTGTGAGACGGCGATTTTCTCTTTCTGCAAATGTGGCCGTTTTTCCGCAATTTCTGACTTCAGGTTGTCAAGTAATGATGCATAGTATACTCCTGTAATAGTTTTTCATTTTTATATTATTCGTCAATTTGAATAACCCGATCCCGGGGCTGCACATACAGCTGTTGCGCCAACGCGCCAGCCCTTAGTGGAACAATGAACAGGAATTTTCAGCTCAAGAAGGCATTTAATTACAGTAATTATTTCATGGTAGCTGCCCTCCATTCCGTACTCTGTACAACTTTGCCAGGAAGGGTAGGTACTCGGTACTTTAGGTAGGTACCTACTGATTATAATGAATTACTGTTCTTTGAACATTTGCCGGTATGCCGTAATCATCAATAATATATGCATGTATTTTCTAATTGCTTGGCAATAAACCTACCACAAACCGTATTATGCCATTATGTTACTAACTAAAAAAAATTGAAAAAGCATAATTTATTTTACCTACATGTTTTTCAATGAGTTCATTTTATTATATTAACTCTTTTATTCGCCAATTATTACAGTGAGTACTGTTACAATTATTTCAAGTGCATGTTAGTAATTAATAAACAATTTTTGCATACAGGAATTACTTACATTACCTACTATGGTTTAGATGCAATTAGATTAAAACTATAACAATCTAAAAATATTAGAAACAATATTTTGACACGAAAAAATATTGAGTTGTGTTTTAAACATTGAAATAATTATGTTAAAAAAAATTAAATTAATTATTATGTTAAAAAAAATACCATTTGTTATTTCGGCTACTGGCATTATACCTGGCTCTCTCATTAAAAATTTAGGCGTATTAGATCTATCAAAAAAATTATATATTAAAAAGCGAAAATCAGTCATTTTAAATACATGTAGGATAACGAAAGATTTTTTGAATATTTATGTTGAGGGATCAGTAGGATTTATAGGCCCTGCTAGGAGTTCTACCAAGCCGAACCCTCTAATATGAAAATATCTGGAGTCGGTGAATTATTTTCCCATTTGATCTCTGGTGGGTTTGCAATTATTATAGCATTTTAAACCGATTAAATTTTGAAAGTGAAGCTAGAACAAAGATTCTCAATGCAGTCGAAGATTTTATACCTGACCCCTCAAGTGTCAAGTGGTGTCGGGATTTACGGGACCTCTTCAACCGAGGATATATACCTAGAAAACAGATAAGCCATATTGTATTTAAAGTTTTTGTTTTTGTTTTTATTTTCTGTTTTTGTTTATGTATTTTGTTACAGATAACACACATACACTTCACTTTGACTTTGGTTCAAGATTTTGCTTATGATAGCCTGCGATAAGTGAGCCCTAAAGGTCTGAGACAGAGGTGTGAAATCGTCGGATCACGACAATAGAAAGAATTGTAATTTTTTTTTTTTGCTAGATTTTATTTAGGTATTAGCCAGGAAAGAGTCTAAAAGGGTCGAGAGGATACACTAAGTGGCATGAATGGCTAGGAAGTGACTAGAGAGACTAAAATAGACTAGGATGAGGTGATTTTGCACAGCGGTGCTGCCAAGGTCTGTTATCTATGTGAGGATATTGTGTCAGCGCTCTTTATTGGCAGCAGACACATGTCAGCGCTATATTAGCAGCAAACACATAGCTGAACGGATGACGAACCTCGTGCTGGCACTGTTGGTGGACGCGGTGGTCTCTCTCGCTGCAGCAGCTGGTACAGTTCCTTCGCCACCTAGGATTCTTGCAGCAGAGTCTCCATCTTCTATCTTCGTCGAGCGTCACAGCGGTGCTGCCAAGGTCTGTTATCTATGTGAGGATGTTGTGTCAGCGCTCTTTGTTGGCAGCAGACACATGTCAGCGCTATATTGGCGGCAGACACATACCTGAACGGATGACGAACCTCGTGTTGGCACAGTTGGTCTAAATAACAAATGTAGATCCTAGGAAATAAATTGTACAGCGCCTTTGAGGTGATTTTTCACAAAAACGGCGCTCTACAAATTATCCAATTATTATTATTATTATTATTATTATTATTGACGTGTTGTTCTTGTATTTATTTTGCTTAGATAATGCACTTGCATAATATTGATTGAATAGATGATCATTTGTGGAAAAGTGCGTGGAAGGGTTTAGTTTTTCCTATGGGGAAGATTTAACCCGGACATAAAATTGGAATTGATAATAATAGATATAATTTGAAGTTAGTGGTATTCCTTTGTTAAATGTGGGCGATGAAACGGTGAGTTTGCCTCAAAATTTGTTTGTGAACTGTTCTTCTAAAGGTTAGGTGATATTGTGATGCTAGCCAACCTCATGCAGAAGAGGTCACCTCTAAGGTTCTGTTGCCACTGATACCTGTTGTAGGAAGATACATTACAGATAATTCAGTAGAAGAACGAAAGTAAATTGAATAGGTACAGTCGAGGGAATCCACCACTTTACCGAAACGTTTTAAGATAGGTGCCTCAAAAGGTACACGGAGAAAAATGAGTATTGCAGATTTATTAAAATCCTGTTAAAAAATGGGCAGCAGGCCTTTAAAGAATAAATTGACAGAGTTCCTAAAACAGTATCGGTTAAAAGAGAATGCTTTATGCGGACGGCGGAACTCGTGTTCATACAAATATTAATATTGATATTGACATACTGATATTGTCGCATTCCGTCTTCCGATATATTCTGATTGACTAATCTTTTATCAGTAAATTGACATGATATCACATTTTTACCAGGATCAGTTTTTTCTGTGCACTAGAACTGAATCTACAGTTGAAGCTCCTTTACGATTGAGGACATCAGGAAAGCATGCAAATCGAATGTAAGCATTGTAAGCAATATTAAAAAAGGGGTGGGGGGGGAGTTTGATAAGTATATTTTACCCGGAAGTGGATAGAAGAAGAAATCGGAGAACCTTCAGGAATAGTTTAGTCAGGTCATGTCTACAAGAAATAAGACCAACAGAAGACATTAAATAATATAGTGTCATTTGTAAAGTTGTGTAGGTAGGAAACGAAAGACAATGTGTAGCAGTGCTTACTCCTGGGCGGCGAGTACCTACCCGTTTGGAAATAATCAGTCGGTTAATTTTCTCCTGTTGGCGCTCCTGTTTTCGAGATCACGGTGCCGAGCGTATTTCGACTGGTTGAGTTGGTGGCTGGACTCGTGAGCTTGCGCTGTGTTTTCGTGCGACGCTGAACATGAGGGACTTTCTTGCAATTCACGAAAGGTCTTTTCTTTTAACTTATATTTTAAAATATTTAATTTAACTTTCCGATAGGGATTACTGTATTAACTTCTTGCATAGTTAATAAATACTATGCTGGCGCCCACTCAAACATTTCTTTACAAGATTCTTAGAGTTTTTAAATATCATGTTATCGGCTTATCAGTCATATTTTATCAAGATGGCGTTTATCGTACGTGCATTCTTGACACGCCCGGAGATAAAATTTATTAGAGTCTCATGTTCGTTTTATTGATCAAATATATAACAATTGTTGTTTCAATAAATTAGCTTCTTGTAATAATTAAACCTTATTTTATCCAGAACTTCCTTCACAGGTTACATTTGCTACCCACATACATTTATTGTCAGTGCGCGGGGTTGAGATGACTTGATTATTGTAATGGTATTATCAAGTTAATGTCACAATCTTAGGATCCATCATTAATTATTTATAATAATCATTTCATCACCCATCATTTGGCAATAAATGCTACAAAATGGCGCCCAACGTGGGGCCCGAACCCACGACCCTGAGATTAAGAGTCTCATGCTCTACCGACTGAGCTAGCCGGGCTACAAATGGTATTGATTAATATTATGAAGAAAAATAGATATTTAAATAGGTAGGTATACAGCAGGGTTGAAGAAAGACGAAGGGAAGTTATTTAACATAATTATTGGCCCGAAAGCACAAAGACCTACCTATTTCGTAATTCATAAAAGCTCTGACCCATCTCAAAGTCGTACTTGTTAAATAGGAACCTCAATTAGATACAGGATACACGTGCAATTATTATATTATCAACGTAAACGAAGGCTTCCACTAATCATTATCGCTAAAATCAAAACATCCGCCAGCTAAATTGTTTTTCTCTAAAATACCCGTCTGAAAAAGGTTCTAAATAATTATCATTGAGAATTCTCCGCCGAGTGTGTGAATTTCATCTTTGGGGATGCTGTGTGGAGGCTCTTTTATAGGAAAGGAAGGATGGGAAGTTTTGGGAAGGAGAAGGGTACAAGGGATACATAGGAATCTGGGGGTTAGTGAGTCTAGGAGTGGCGGACGAATGAATCCATCTCTCCCACTGCGGTGCAAGGCGATGTTACGATAAAGTTCTATTGGAGAGGTCAAAAAGTCTTCCTCAACCAGTATCTCTCGATACGGCCTACCATGCAGTTGGTGGACAGATACATCATCCCCAAGACCTGCATAAACCTTACCCCATGAACCGGACACCCCTGCTAAGTCACCGAACACAGCGAAGCACTTGGGGTGACCTATGGGCAGAGGTGTTGGTTATCCAATAAAGTGCGGTACCCATAACCGCCTCCTGAAAATTATTGCTTATTTGAATTTAGGAAAAAGTGTAGCGTAAAATGTTTTTAATGTTTTATAATGAAGTAGGTAGATATTTGAGTAACGACTTGAAAATCTTAGGATGGGTTGTTTCATAGAATTTGAACAATTCATCAAATTTCAACATTCATTTTCGGGTTTTGTGAAAGTCCTATTCAAGTTCTGTTATTATATCATTATAAGCTAGTTGCTTGACAGAACTGAAATAGTAACAGAAGCTGAAAATAACTTTCACAGAACTTGAAAATTAACTTTGAAATTTTCTGAAATAACCCGTTCTTATGATGTCATAGAATGTTTTGTTTTTGATTTATTAAATATGAGACAATTAGAGACAAACTTTTCAAAAGTCAGGTTCACAGAAATACTATTGTTAAATTTAACCAAAATATCAAACAGCTCGCAAACTTACCAAGAAAGAAAGCCTTGCAACTCATCCAAAACAAGCTTTTACACGTTTTAAATCGAGAAAGCAGAATATCCTTTAGAGTCCACAGGCAGCAAGGCTAGTGGCCAGGTAAGGCAGCATCAAGTATCAAAGAACCCCGCTCTCTCCACATTGATCCTGTAATAAGCTAATAAGCGTATTCGAGGTCCTTGAGTGACAGGTCCGACGGACTGGGTCCGAATCTCTTCGTTCGGCGCCAAGCGACTGATCGGACCTCAATTCACCGAAACGTCGGCTGACTTGAATGAATATTGAACGAACTATTATTGAGTTTTTTTGTGATAATTTTTAAAAATTATTTTGTTTCTTATCGAAGTTCTTGGGATGATATGAAAATTGCTGCGGAATCATTGTAGTTCGTAGATAGCTTTAGGGGGGTGTTTATGTTTTTGATTTGGTAATGATTCGGACCCAATATTGTTTGTGGTATCACAAGTAAGGGTTGGTAAAAATTAAGGAACCGTAGAGTGCAGAGAAACATTTTAATATATTTTAGTAACAGAATTAGTACGTACATTTATCGATTTGTTTTACCGTGTTCTCAAATACTGAATCACGTCATTTGGTTAAATAAAACGTATTATTACACATTTTCCCCTCGTCGAAACATTAATTGTCAATAGCTTTTTACAAAGTAGGTATACATGTATATACTTGAAATCAAACACGAGTTTCAACTGCCTACATCTATTGCAGATACAGAATTGAAGGAGATGAGGGTAAGTATCTGACCACTCAGATCGTGTTATAATAGAAAGCAACTGGCATTTCAATTCACCTTTAAATTTTATTTTTTTCATATATACGGCATAACCTTGCCATCAACAAAAGTAAAAATAGTGAAAGTACAAAAACTCAAACAAAAGTATTAAGTAACAAGCATAAAATGTAAAAGTTCAACAACTTAAAGAAAGGTATAAAGTAACAAGTACAAAATGTAAAAGTACAACAACTCAAATAAAAGTAAAAGTATCAAATGTAAAAGTACAACAACTCAAAAAAGTATAGAGTAACAAGTATAAAATGTAAAAGTACAACAACTCAAATAAAAGTAAAAGTATCAAATGTAAAAGTACAACAACTCAAAAAAAGTATAGAGTAACAAGTATAAAATGTAAAAGTACATAAGAAAATTATAAAATGTAATAAGTACAACAACTCAAAGAAAAGTATAAAGTAACAAGTACAAATGTTTAAATATCTAAAAGTATATAATTTACAAAAAATATTATTTATTTAAAAAGTGATTACTGCTACGTATGAGCAATGAAGAAGAAAATACTTAACAGGAGAAGAAAATCTTCGATAAATCTAACTATTCTATGAAAAAGTTCAATATCATGTTTCCAGTTGTGAAATTTTCTTTTTCTATTACTCTTTTTGTGCCTTTAAAGGCGTGTTGATTGTCCCATAAATGCTGAATTCACATTTGATTGAAGTCATTATTTATTAATTGACCCCATTTTTAGGGGTTTTTATACATATTTAGCAAAAATTATAAAATATTTATTTTGCATAACTAAACTGCCCGAGTAACAATCTTTTGTGTTTTTTAAGTGACAAATTGAAGAAGTCCACTCACTTTGTCTCATTACTTCGCTCCATAAGTATTCTTGGTAATAAGGAATACATATGGTAGTTAGTACCAGAATTTTACGTAGTGGAATCCGAAAACTTAAAAATTCAAGCAATTATGAATTTTAAATAGAAATACCAAGCTAGTGAAAATCCTTATGTCATAGAATTTAAACATATTCATTTCGTAAAAGAGTACTAATAATAATTTGGCATTTATTTAGCGCAGTTTAGTGTAATTTCACTTCAAGTGAGCTTAACTATAACGAACTTAAAAACGGTAATTTAGTATTAGTGGTCATGTTCTTAAAATTATTCCTACAGTGTGCCTTACCCAATACAGATCTAATATTATAACACTAAATATACTGTTTAAACAAAGTGATGACAAAACTTAGAATAACAATAACAGCAGGACAGGACAAAACAAGAATATTAAAACTAAAACGTACGAGTAGTTCAACACAATAAGGAAGTTGAGTAAAAAATATTTTGACTTATAAAAAATATGTTCGTGTAGATCAAAAAATATCGATTCTAAATATATAAATATATTTCTATATTATTATTCTTAGAATTAGTTAAACGTTCTTGAAAAAGCATTCAATAGCAATAGACTGTATACGCTCCACGATTAGTCGAAAGAATTCTGACGTCACATGTGTCGTGATTGTACGTACAACAGATCACCTATGGTGCATCTCTTTCTATTACATGAGAGATGGTCGGTTTAGATGAGAGAGGTGTATAGGCCAAAGGTTTATTTGGGTTTGTCAAATATATGTACGTATTTGTTGTTATTATTATATGAAATGGATTTCTAAAGATACATATTCGTATAGTGCTTTATAATAATATGTTGTTTATTGCATAACTTAGAAGTTTTTATTATTATACATGTTACATAGCATGTGATACACTTCAGGCCGCCGGCCGCCCAGAAAAGTCAAACAATGAACTGGGCTGTAAACCGTTATTTTACTAAAATTTAAATATTGAAGACAATATTGGTGATTCTTAAACGAAAATCTGAAACAGAAAAATCAGAAAAGGAAACGGTCACATCTGGGACTCGAACCCAGGACCCTTGTCTTTCCGGGACAATGCTCTACCAACTGCGCTAATGGGACCCTATCCTACTCGGTCACTTTTAACTGTATCATACTTCGAATAAGAACTACCAACATTGTCTTCATTTTTTCACCGCACATTTTTATTGGCAACTATCTTTATGTATGATCGCAAGATTCAACCCGAACTAAATGCAATCCAGACAGTGTCTTTTAGATAAACCTATCTTATTTTTTATTTTTAATGTGCGACATCTGTTGACTTTTCTGATACAGTTAAAAGTGACCGAGTAGGATAGGGTCCCATTAGCGCAGTTGGTAGAGCATTGTCCCGGAAAGACAAGGGTCCTGGGTTCGAGTCCCAGATGTGACCGTTTCCTTTTCTGATTTTTCTGTTTCAGATTTTCGTTTAAGAATCACTTATATTGTCTTCAATATTTAAATATTACAATTTGAGGTTTTACTCAATAAAGTTATTCCGAAAAACTTAATATTCATTCTAGACTTGCAGAAAAGTCAACAGATGTCGCACATTAAAAATAAAAAATAAGATAGGTTTATCTAAAAGACACTGTCTGGATTGCATTTAGTTCGGGTTGAATCTTGCGTTCATACATAAAGATAGTTGCCAATAAAAATGTGCGGTGAAAAAATGAAGACAATTTTGGTAGTTCTTATTCGAAGTATGATACAGTTAAAAGTGACCGACTAGGATAGGGTCCCATTAGCGCAGTTGGTAGAGCATTGTCCCGGAAAGACAAGGGTCCTGGGTTCGAGTCCCAGATGTGACCGTTTCCTTTTCTGATTTTTCTGTTTCAGATTTTCGTTTAAGAATCACTAATATTGTCTTCAATATTTAAATATTACAATTTGAGGTTTTACTCAATAAAGTTATTCCGAAAAACTTAATATTCATTCTAGACTTGCAGAAAAGTCAACAGATGTCGCACATTAAAAATAAAAAATAAGATAGGTTTATCTAAAAGACACTGTCTGGATTGCATTTAGTTCGGGTTGAATCTTGCGATCATACATAAAGATAGTTGCCAATAAAAATGTGCGGTGAAAAAATGAAGACAATGTTGGTAGTTCTTATTCGAAGTATGATACAGTTAAAAGTGACCGAGTAGGATAGGGTCCCATTAGCGCAGTTGGTAGAGCATTGTCCCGGAAAGACAAGGGTCCTGGGTTCGAGTCCCAGATGTGACCGTTTCCTTTTCTGATTTTTCTGTTTCAGATTTTCGTTTAAGAATCACTAATATTGTCTTAATATTTAAATATTACAATTTGAGGTTTTACTCAATAAAGTTATTCCGAAAAACTTAATATTCATTCTAGACTTGCAGAAAAGTCAACAGATGTCGCACATTAAAAATAAAAAATAAGATAGGTTTATCTAAAAGACACTGTCTGGATTGCATTTAGTTCGGGTTGAATCTTGCGATCATACATAAAGATAGTTGCCAATAAAAATGTGCGGTGAAAAAATGAAGACAATGTTGGTAGTTCTTATTCGAAGTATGATACAGTTAAAAGTGACCGAGTAGGATAGGGTCCCATTAGCGCAGTTGGTAGAGCATTGTCCCGGAAAGACAAAGGTCCTGGGTTCGAGTCCCAGATGTGACCGTTTCCTTTTCTGATTTTTCTGTTTCAGATTTTCGTTTAAGAATCACTAATATTGTCTTCAATATTTAAATATTACAATTTGAGGTTTTACTCAATAAAGTTATTCCGAAAAACTTAACGTTATTTTACTATTGGTCTTTACTTTTCTGCGCGGTGGTCCTGAATTCGCGCGGGGAACGTCAACAAGTAGCGACGGCAATACCGTACAAGTACCGTACCGGGCGAGAAAAGCAAATATTCTAACTTAAAATATTAATTTAACTATGAAATCTTAATCAATTTTCTTTTCTTTTTAATAACATCAATTCTAATAGACGGTTAACATTGGTAAAAAAATTACTGGAATTCCTTGTTGAAGAATTACAAATTTTTCGATACAAAATGCTTATGCGACGTGGTTTTCACAGTTCGAATGACGTCACACCACACCCCGCCTCTTACCGCTCGGATTCCGCTCGTTTTGGCGGGCTTATGAAAAATTTAATTATGAAAACAAACTTAAAAAAAAAAAAAATACCAGTATTTAAGTTTGAATGCGAACATTGATAAAAAAAAATAAAAAAATGGACTCAACTTCCTTATTGCAGGAATACCCATTTTAAAACTTAGACAACGTAAGAATTTATTTCAATATCTTGTACATAAATTTTGCAATGTGAGTTCCAGACGGGAAAATTGTAATCAAGTTGACTTCTAAAATGGAAAATATAACAGTTTAATACACTCGTATATTATTGAGTTAGTTATAAATTCCAAAATTTGTGTGCCTTTGTTAGAGACTTAGTAGTTGTATCGAACGCATTACGCAATGCTACCCAAAGGCCGCAAAGCAGATGTCTGACCATGTGAGGATAAGAAAGCTGTATTTACCCGGCCGGCGAGTACTGAGCACAACGCGCGCCAGGACACAGTATTTACGTAGTATCCCCTCCCCGGCTCGAGAGCACTGGGCACATCGCAAGCCATGGACCCAGTATTTACGTAGCATCCCCTCTCTTTTTCCCAGGCGAAGCTAGGCCAAACAGTGAGCGGCAACGGTCAGCCAATCAGCGTAAAGCCACGATAAACCTAGAAATATTTCTCTTTTCATTTATAATTGCGCAAATTAATGTTAGATTTGCGTGAGTCTCGCCGCAACAATGCTAAATAAAAATATACAGGTTGAAAGGCTGGACTCACGTCTATGTTGTAAAGTAATATTGAAATATGTAAACATTAATATTAAGTAGTTATAAGGATTTCCTCACACCAATATCGGTCTGAGGACCCACTGATTCATATTGTACAATTTATTACAAAAACATTAAAAATGCTAGGGAAAAACAGTTTTCATGAGATGAAGCGGCGTAAAGAGTACTATTGAATAAATAATTTTAATATTGACTATTAAAGTCATATGAAAACACACGAAGCTGCACAAAAATGCACCTCGTTTACGCGGGGCATTTTAGACGCGCGCACACCGATGTGTGCACGCCCCCGCTAGTCCTATATATACTGCGCGTAAAGCGATCTCAAGTCTCTCTCTTCCGACATCTACTCTCGACCGCTTCACTCTGGACTGCTTCTCCCGCTGGAACAACTACAACCGCCTTTGACTTCTGACCTCTCGCTTCCTTGGACTACCTACTGCTCTCTCTTTGGATATACGACATCACAGCAACCGGAAAAGGCCCTGAACATAAAGCAGCTCACCGACTAGAAGATTCAGCACCCCCTTATTTACAGTCAATGTAAAGGACTTGCGTCTGATACATTGTGTGGTCCTTCGAGCCGGATTTTCTAGTCTCCAGCTGCCAAGATGACACCATCTCTACGCTCCGGGAAGAATACATTGGAGGGAACCGGAAAAGATGAGTCACAAGCCGCTGGCAGTACCCCGCACCCCGCCAGTCCCTCTACAATTACGCCTCCTGCTAATGCGGCCGCCGCGGTGAGGGCCGCCCAGCCACAAGTCACTGGAATGGCGATATCGGACAATTCTCCGGTACAGATACCCATCCATGATTCATCATCAGACAGCGAGGCGTCAAATGCAGATTCATTCAAACAACTGCAGCGAGAATTGAGAGCAGAAAGGCGACGAAATCGGAAATTACAGGAGGCCCTCATCGCTTCAATAGCGGCTCCTACGAAAAAACAAGCGCCTTTAGTGGAACCTGACACACATACAGAGCAGGCAACCACACATCAACAAGGTGCCATGCAGGGCGCCTTACAAGGTTCCATGCAAGGTGCCGCACAACAAAACAGCGCAGAGTACCGGTCTTCAGCATCCAACACCACGATGCGAGGCCAAACAACCCCTCTGCAGCCTGTTATCATCAACACGGAGTATCCGGCCGCAATATCCGGACAACAGCCGACACAAACTACAGCTCAAGGGGCCTCACAGATCCCCGCAGCATCCTACAATCCGGAATATCAGCCGGGCTCACCACATACGCAGTTCGGCCAGACACCGCCTGCAAACAACACATACGCGACATTCCCGGGCCATCCCACGGAGGATGACACGGCGCGACAAACCCAAGATTGGGTCAATAATAGAACGGAACAAACGGCGCCAGCAAACCCGTTCCAACAGTTTGCGGCCTTTATGACGGAGGCTTTCCGCGCCTCGCAAAATGGCGGTACTCCGCGGCAGCAGCCCGAAGAAGAAAACCGCATGGCGTCCCTTATCGCACGCCAATCAAGCGCTAAGGACCTCCCACCATACTACGGAGACGCCGTAGAGTGGCCAGCATGGCGCGCTCAATTTTATCAATCAACGTCTACGTGTGGGATGACGCAATCAGAAAACCTAATGCGCCTTCAGAGAGCATTGAAAGGCAAGGCTCGTGAAGCGGTAAGTCCACTCCTATTGGACCCCACGCAAGTACCGGAAATAATGGACGTGTTAGAACATCGGTTTGGTGGTGCTCACACAATTGCATCACTGATGTTTGAAAAAATAAAAAAGTTGCCACGGCTTCCCGAAGATGCATCAAACGACGCACTTATTGAGTTTTCGGGTACAGTTCAAAATGTGGTGGCCTCACTCGGCAGTCTTAAGTGTGATTATTTATCTAACCCCGCGCTACTAAGTGAAATTGCGTCGAAAATGCCTCTCGTTCTAAGAGTGGCGTGGTTGGATAAAATAGCCGATCAAGTGATAAGCGCGACAATTCAACAATTAGCCGCATTTCTAAAGCGGCTCACAAACGCGATCCCGCGTTCGGGCTTAGTTGATAATGCTCGAGCTCCAATGCGACCACGACGGGAACAAGTATATGCGCAAAATTCTCAAACTGATACGGAGAGCGAAAAGTGTTTACAGTGTTTAAATTCGCACAAAATTCAAGAGTGCCCCGTGTTTTTGGGGAAAAATGTCCCCGGGCGATGGGAAAAAGTTAAAAATTCCCGACTTTGCCATAAATGTCTAGACGCAAGACACCATACGAGAGCGTGCAAATATCGTGTGTGGTGTGGAGTGGGTTCTTGTCGACTTCCTCATCATAAACTACTGCACGACCCGTCGCGTGTGAAATCATCTGCCGGTACCTCGCGCGATAGTGAAAACCAAACTGTAACTAATACCACATCGTATGGACATGAATCCGTGCTGTTGAAAGTGATACCGGTAACCATATGTGGCCCAAACGGGCAAGTGTCAATTTATGCCCTACTAGACGAGGGGTCAACTGTGACCCTTCTAGACAGTGAAACAGCGGACAAAGTGGGGGCGACCGGGCCGACCCGCGGGCTCCGTATTCACGGGGCGAGTGGTATGTGTTCGTCAGATAGTACATCCCGGCGAGTTAAACTATCAGTGCGCGGAGACGGTGACGAATATGTTATTATGGCGAATACAGTGCGAAACCTGGACCTACCGCAACAAAACATAGCCGGTCGATGCCAAGTGAAACCAAAAATATTATTGGGACAGGACAACGTGCATCTCATCGTGTCAAGAGAGGTGCGCGAAGATACCGAGAAAAGAATGCTGTCCCGTACTGCACTCGGTTGGATCGCGCATGGAGGCATTCATCCCGTAGAAAATATAACGCTGAGCATTATCGGTGAAGCCGAGAGTGGAGACCAACAGCTCTCAGAGCTAATAAAACAAAACTTTGCGATCGATTCACTTGGAGTGACGTCAGCGACACGCGTAAATGCGACTATTCAGCGAGCAGAGGCCCTCATGGAAAACACCACTCGGCCATATGACACCGACCGGTGGGAAACGGGCCTACTGTGGAAAGAAGATAATACGCACTTGCCTGACAACAAACAGTGCGCGCTAAAACGATTATACGCATTAGAGAGAAAGCTAGTGAAAAATAATACATTAGAAGCAGCATATAAAATGAAAATTAATTCTCTGATCGAACGTGGATACGCGCGCAAATTAAATATTCAGGAGGCGGCCATTCCAAGCCCTCGAAAATGGTACTTACCGCATTTCGCGGTAGTTAATCCCAATAAACCGGGAAAGCTAAGAGTGGTTTTCGACGCAGCAAGCCGCTGTCGAGGTGTATCATTAAATGATAAACTGTTAACAGGGCCCGATCTGCTCTCCTCGCTATTGGGTAACATTTTGCGCTTCCGCGAAGGAAAAATCGCGCTCGCAGAAGATATTGCAGAAATGTTCTTACAAATAAAAATAAAAAGTGAGGACCAACCATCTCAACTATTTATCTGGAGAGCAACGCCAAATGAAGAGCCGAGCACTTACATGCTCACCTCAATGATGTTTGGGGCAACTTGTTCCCCAAGCAGCGCGCAATTCGTGCGAAACAAGGTAGCTGAGCAACACAAAGTGCAATATACCGCCGCGGCAACAGCCATAGAGAAAAAATTCTATATGGATGATTATCTCGACGCCGTGGACACATCGGACGAAGCCGCCAAGGTACGAGAGGTGAGCGCAATCCTTGCAAGTGGGGGTTTCCTGCTCACTAATTGGGCTTCAAATGACCCTGCCGCCATTGCAGAAGTACCCTTTGAAAAACGGGCGAAATCGGCAATACCCATTAGCAGCGGGGACCACGAAAACGAGCGCATACTAGGCCTCGTATGGGACCCCATAGGTGATCACTTTCTCTACAGCTTCAGGGAGGCAGCCTCAGCCGAGATGATCCCACACCCAACGAAGAGACAATTACTAAGTATTGTCATGAAGATTTTTGACCCGATTGGTTTCGTATCATGCTTAACAATACGCTCAAAAATACTTCTACAAGCAGTGTGGAGATCGAATATAGGTTGGGATGAACCAATAAAACCCGAGCACGCGAATAAATGGTCGGAATGGCTACTACTTCTCAGCCAGAGTAGCGTTTCTATACCACGAAGATGCTTAATTAATAAAAACGGCTATTTTGAACTCCACCTGTTCTGTGATGCATCGGAGTCGGCGTGTTGCGCTATTGCTTATTTAACCGAAAACTCCCAGGAAGGCACACACTCAACTTTCCTGGCCAGTAAATGTAAAGTGGCACCATTGAAACCCCTTTCTATACCGCGCCTTGAGCTACAAGCAGCCCTAATGGCCGCACGATTGGCGGCTACAATCAAAAGGGAAAGCCAAATTCACATAAGAAAAATAACATATTGGACGGACTCAACGACCGTCTTGTGTTGGCTAAGGACAGACCCGAGGACTTACTCCGCCTTCGTGGCCAACCGGCTAGGAGAGATTGATGACTTAAGCGAAATAATTAATTGGAGATGGGTACCTACTAAATTAAACCCGGCCGATATCGGTACAAGAGACATCGAGCCGCCCGACCTCTCGCCCACTAGCAGGTGGTTTTGCGGTCCTGCCTTTATTACCCACCCAGAAGCTACATGGCCCCGTGAAAAGGAGCCAGTCATCCGACCTGATAACCAAGTTTTGGAGGTGAGGCCTCAATTTGTCGGCCTCACAATAATAAAAGGAAGCGGATTACCTCTTATTGAGCGATTTTCATCGTGGCATCGGCTCATACGCACCACTGGATGGGTTCTCCGCTTCATAAGGAGATGTCGGCCGAACCCCAACAAATCATCAGAAGGTCCTCTGAGTGCCGAAGAGACCCGAGGAGCAGAAATATTATGGGTAAAGAAATCTCAAGCAGACTCTTTCGCGGCCGAAATTTGCGCTACCCAAAAAGGCGATACACTACCCGCCGACAGTCGCTTGCGAACGCTAACGCCTTTCCTTGGCCCAGATGGCATTATACGAATGGGCTCACGGTTACAAGCCCTGAAAGGAGTTGCCAGTGGAGTACGGACACCAGTCATCCTGGATGGTGACGAGGCATACACTCGGCTCTTGATCCGCCACTATCATCAAATGGTGGACCATTCGAGCACCGAAAAAACCATGGCGGAAATCAGAGGCAGCTTTTTTATATTGAAATTGCGCACCAACCTTCGCCGAATAGCGCATGAATGCCTAGTATGCCGCATTAGAAAAGCTCAACCACTGCCACCACTGATGGGACCATTACCGGCTGCCAGGCTTACACATCACGTGAGCCCCTTCACGCATTGCGGCCTAGACTATTTTGGCCCTATGGAAGTGACAATCGGTAGGCGTCGAGAGAAACGGTACGGGGCATTATTCACCTGCCTGTCAACCAGGGCTGTACATCTCGAGCTAGCGGCCTCACTAAGTGCCGATTCAGCTATAATGGCAATGCAGCGAATGTCAGCTAGACGCGGCCAGCCCGAATGTATATACTCCGATAACGGGACTAATTTCCATGGCGCTGACAAAGAAATCCGAGACGCGCTGGAATCAATCAGTCGAGACCCCAGAGTACAAAACTACATTGCAACACAAAAAACATCGTGGAAATTTATCCCCCCCCTGTCTCCCCACATGGGGGGAGCTTGGGAGCGCCTCGTGCGCTCTATAAAGAGAGCCCTCAAGTCAACTATGAAAGAGCGCTCACCGAAAGAAGAAACTCTCCTCACGGCCCTGGCAGAAGCAGAGTACATAGTGAACAATCGCCCGCTGACTCATGTCTCTGTCGACCCGAGAGATGAGGAGCCGCTAACCCCTAACCATTTTTTGCTGGGATCAGCAGGAAAGCGGCCACACCTGTCACTGTATGCGGCAAAAGAAGAAGAGGTCTGCCTAAGAAAACAATGGCGAATCAGCCAGCAATTAGCAGATATGTTTTGGCGGCGATGGATGAAGGAATACTTGCCCACTATAGCCGCACGTCAAAAATGGCACCAGCCAGGTACCCCTATCAAAACGGGTGATCTTGTGCTAATCGTGGATCCCGCTTTGCCCCGCAATAGTTGGCCCCGCGGGCGAATCATTGAAACAATGCCCGCCGCTGATGGGCATGTAAGGACCGTTCGGGTCCAAACCAACACCGGAGTGTACGTGCGCCCAGCGGTCAAAATTGCCGTACTCATGACGACACCAAACACGGGCCCTAAATCACAAGAGGCCCCCCCACGCCGCCAAAAAGGAACCGGCCGAATGGATCGCCGCCGGACAAAAGCATCCCGTCACGTTCGAATTTGCTAGGCGCAGCCGATACTGCACCGGAGGGAGGATGTATCGAACGCATTACGCAATGCTACCCAAAGGCCGCAAAGCAGATGTCTGACCATGTGAGGATAAGAAAGCTGTATTTACCCGGCCGGCGAGTACTGAGCACAACGCGCGCCAGGACACAGTATTTACGTAGTATCCCCTCCCCGGCTCGAGAGCACTGGGCACATCGCAAGCCATGGACCCAGTATTTACGTAGCATCCCCTCTCTTTTTCCCAGGCGAAGCTAGGCCAAACAGTGAGCGGCAACGGTCAGCCAATCAGCGTAAAGCCACGATAAACCTAGAAATATTTCTCTTTTCATATATAATTGCGCAAATTAATGTTAGATTTGCGTGAGTCTCGCCGCAACAATGCTAAATAAAAATATACAGGTTGAAAGGCTGGACTCACGTCTATGTTGTAAAGTAATATTGAAATATGTAAACATTAAAATTAAGTAGTTATAAGGATTTCCTCACACCAATATCGGTCTGAGGACCCACTGATTCATATTGTACAATTTATTACAAAAACATTAAAAATGCTAGGGAAAAACAGTTTTCATGAGATGAAGCGGCGTAAAGAGTACTATTGAATAAATAATTTTAATATTGACTATTAAAGTCATATGAAAACACACGAAGCTGCACAAAAATGCACCTCGTTTACGCGGGGCATTTTAGACGCGCGCACACCGATGTGTGCACGCCCCCGCTAGTCCTATATATACTGCGCGTAAAGCGATCTCAAGTCTCTCTCTTCCGACATCTACTCTCGACCGCTTCACTCTGGACTGCTTCTCCCGCTGGAACAACTACAACCGCCTTTGACTTCTGACCTCTCGCTTCCTTGGACTACCTACTGCTCTCTCCTTGGATATACGACATCACAGCAACCGGAAAAGGCCCTGAACATAAAGCAGCTCACCGACTAGAAGATTCAGCACCCCTTGTTTACAGTCAATGTAAAGGACTTGCGTCTGATACAGTAGTTATAACATTATTTTATGTTTATTGATAGTCATTTTCACACATAAATTTACCGCTTTGCCACAAAGGTCACGAAACAAATCTTTTCAGATGTTAACTATCTGTTGTGGTTGTAAATTTCTAATCCAATCGAATCTGGGCTTATTAAAAAGAATCTCTTCAGGATTTACAATTCTGACAGAAGTGAAGAAGTGACCTTTGTTCTCAGATCAAATGGTGAAATAAATAAAAGAATAGCAGATGAGTTAGATGATACAATCTGCGGTCATTATAATATTACCAACTAAATTAGCTCAGCATTATTCTCGTTGTGTGAAAAGTCAAAGGCGGTGTTACTCTTTGTATTTTTCTTGACAAGATAAGTGCTCGGAAGAGATCTAGCGGGATCGACAACCTTCGGCCCCTGAAACCTAAACTAAAAATCAATAAAATTAGTTGTCAAAAAAATTCACGTAGAGAAACTACGAGTATCATCAAGGTTCTCAAATACTGAATAACACATTAATTGAGGGCAATCATTAATAAAAAAAAACAATTTTATTCATATTTCACAATTAAGTAATTCATTTAAATATGTAGTACCTACATTTGTGGCAGGTTCCATAGTGGAAATTACTCTCAGTATCTCCCTGGCGAAAGAACACACATCAGAATTGAAACGTTGCTTGAAATTGCTTTAGATGTGTTTGGTGACAACATCCGAATATCTTGGTAGTGCCAGTCTTTTCTCTTCCCCATCTTCTTCCCTTACTCATTCCCTTCAGTCTGACAACATTCCCCATTTAGAAATGTCGTAGTCTCTCTGGCTCTAGATGGTTTGTAAGTAGTAGGAACTCTTGTGTGATAGGTATTATAAAAAATATTGAATAATAATAATAATTTCCCCAAAGAGAATCGAGTTATGTGCTTTCATTAGGGTACCTAAAGTGGTCAATTCCGTGTTTAAACGAAAGATTAAAAATAAATTAATTCTCATAAAAGTGCCAAGAAAAATGCAAGATTCTTCCAGAAAATACTTCACGACATATTTTGACCAATAAATAAACTTTTTTTTTTTATATTTCCAGAAAATGGAAAAATGATGATAACATGGTCATGTGCTCATAAAGATTAAATTTGTCAAGTTTGTAGAAAAATGAAGAATTTTTTTTCGAATCCAAGAATAGTAATATGAGTTGAACACGCATAAAATTACCATATGAAACGCTGTATGAGTCTGCAAGGTTAGGTTAGATTTTTCAAATTAATTAGAAGTTCCATCTTTTGAAAACAGAAAACCTTTTAAGCACAGATCCCAACAATTAAAAAATGTACTCTACCCCTGATCTAGGATCTAACCGAAACCAATATTTGACTTCAAGGTGGCCGGAATAATAAGGTACTACATGCGAGATGGAACAGAACACAGCCTTCCAGGCAAATGGTATTGTTGCCTGTTTTGGATAATGGTCCCCACAACAACATTATAATTGGCGCAAAACAGCAAACGGTTTTTTTAGTCGTGTAAATCTACGCAAAACTGGAATTCGTCATGGTTTGAGAGCATGGCGAATGCGGGTGAATACGAATGGTAAGATTTTACTAGGGACCCTTCGTATAAAAATATAGGTAGGTTATATTCAAAATTGCGAAAATCTGGGAATATCAATCCCTGCACAACAAACCCTTTAAAAAACATTGATGTATTACAATTAGATGAGACATGAAGCGAAAAAAGAGGTTCCACTTTTTGAACTCCAACTGACGTTCAACTGACCTCCAAATCTCCCAACACTCGAACTAAAACTACCGAATACGTTCTACGCGCACCGTTTATCGCGCTCTAATAGTGAAACAGTAGCGCCTATAAAAAATATTAGAAGAGATCTCTTCATAATTAGTTTACTTTCATATTTATTGAAAAAATTGTCTAATCACCTACAAAGGGTTTAGCTTATGGTAATCCTACTTCGGCCTAACCAAGAAAAATCTTACAAAAAAATTGAAAATTCAGAGTAACATAATTTAAAGTTTAGGTACTAAGCATGTTTCGATACATGTTTTTCTCATTTCTCTGCATAGCACTGTTTTTTATTATATTTTCCTCTTTAACCTTTTTTTACTGCTTTGATTAGCTTAATGTAACGCATTTTTACACTTACGTTTCCCTTTGTTTATATTATCTCTGGGTACATAACAAATAAATTTAATACAACTGTGTGACTAATTTATTTTTGGATCATCTCAATCGACGCGGAGTTGTAAAAATTGGAAACTTACACGTCTTTGTTTATTGAACTTACAGTAGCTTCATTAAATAAAGAATTCTTGTAACGCATAACTTGTGGGTAACAAGATAAAAAATATTAATTGTCTTCTCAAATTGCGGTTTTGTTATATGGAATAAACATTCAAGTACCTATGGTTTATACCTGCGAATAGCTGCATAAATTATTTCTACCTCTTTCTTTTATCAGAGACAATAAACAACTAGTAACAAGTAACAACAAAAAGCTTGGAAGAAATAACACTCCTCTTTATAACTAGTTAATAACATTTCGAACATTATTGTTTTTCTTTTTACCCACACTAGGTAGGTTCCCAACATACCTAGGTTTTTTTGTATTTTATAACTAGGTACATAACACATCCAATTTTTATTGTATTTTATAACTAGGTACATATTTTTTTTTTTTTTTTTTTTAGTTTTTTTTATTAGTAAAAAAAGATACACGAATTACATAATATAATTACACAATATAGTAGGTTATTAATTACATAATATAAGTATTCGATGTACCCCCATAAATAAGCAGGGCTTGTGTGTATGGGGGTGTTGTTATATTTGTTTATATTTGGTACAATTCAGTTCAACTGTAATATACCCAATGTTTTATTTATTTTATAACTAGGTACATAACATACAAATTTTTTTTTAGTTTATAATTAGGTACATAACACACCCAATGTTTTATTTTATAATTAGGTAAATAACATACCCAATGTTTTTATTTTATAATTAGGTAAATAACACTCACACCCAATATTTTTAGGTAGATACCTAACATACCTACCTATTTTTTCCAAACAACTACCCTCGAACGGTGAGATCTAATAATATAATACTTGCACTGCTTTTTCGGTCTGTATTTCTAGGTCAATGTAACTATTTTAAGCTTACAAAATCATCCATCATGAGTTATGGAGATTGTTTTCTTAAAAATACATTTTTAACTTAATTAATGATAAATGTCGTAATTATTTCACTGGGTGTCAAAAAATAATACAAGACACTTTATCTATCGGTTGTTCCATATTTTCCAAGGATTACGATAAGAAAAAAATTGACTGAAAAAGTTTTATCAATATATTCCGATTAATTGAAGAAATAAAACTTTTCAAAAAAGATGAGTATCTGATACTTACAGCGCACGCGCGTGTCTATAACACTAAAGGTACATGATTTGAACTCTATCCCCCCCACCCTTCCATCGTCAAAAGAAAAGGTAAGAATCCAGGTGAGTTCCTATTGTTTCATTGTAGTTCGGCCGCCCGCCGCCAGATGCTACCCTTGTGCTAGCGAAGGGTTGATTTTGAGGCTTGTCTATAGAATTATTTCCAACTAGTTATGTAGATACCAATACGAACATATTATTTATCAACGTTTTCCTTATTGATTACTGATACTTAGTAAGTCAACGTACTTTTCACGTAATAAAATATCATCAGTAGAAAAGTTAAAATAATTTTCTTTTTTTTTTCAGGGTCTAAAGAAAATTACTTCCCTCAGGGATTGTCAAGTTAATTACCCAAATCATTGCATAAAAACACAATAATGTTTTAATTCAAATGTTGATTTTTCCATGTGGTGAAAATGAGACGAATACATTTGTTGGATAGATCCTAAAATGAACTTACGTTTGAAAAAATTTATCATTTCAGTTTTAGACAAACAATTTAAAAAATATTTAATTAAGGAGGTATGTAGTTACTTATAAAGAGGACAGGGCTCCCCATTTTTAGTTTCTATTGAACATCTTCTATATGATAAAATAATAAAACTAGGTACATATAAATACATATGTGTTCTTTTATGATCGGTAAAATGTATCTTCTTAGATTTGTAATTAATGAGCAACACGAAAATCAAATATGGAGGTATGTACATAATTTAATAATGTGTCAAAAATCTAATGGAAAATTGCAATCAATCCAATAAAAGATAAGATTTCAGTGTTTTTCCAAATTAGCTTTCTAGTTCCCAAAACGTCATGACTCATAGTCTCCACAAAGCATTGTGAGCCTTCAAATACAACATGACTATAATATACGTCTGGAACGAGCCTTATAACCCAACAAGCACTTACCTGAGACGAACTTTGTAACAAAACCTTACCATCCCCAACATAATACATAGAATAAAATCGATATTTTGATATCGTGGCATCGTTTTACCTGGAAAATTTTCACGTCTCAGTTGTTGTATGGGGTTAGTACCCGCGCCACCCGCGTATTTCCCGACGGCGCTGGTGTCGCTCCGCCATCTTGCAGGTGCAGCTCGAGCGCTGATTGGCTGAGGGGGGCAGGGGGCGTGTCCGCCGCGAGGGTGGGGGCGCCACTGATCGGGGCCCCCGCGGCAGTCGCGCGAAGCACTTGAACGAGCGAGTGACGGAGCTCGGCCGGTCCGATATCGACAATATCGATTCGAAATTACGCGGCGAAAAAAAATATTAAAAAAGAGTACGCCGATTTATGCAATAATCCCGCAAGAAGCAAAAATAATATGCACGTTCGTAAAAAAATCAAGACAAATTATAACACTAAGTGACACTATTTATAACGTACTAACCAAAAACAGTGACTTATGAATAAAATTTTGTGTTGAAGTAAACAAATCAATTGATTTTAAACCTCTCAGTGCGAAAGAAATACTAACATGTCTGGATCAGGTTATAGACTGTAGTTATAAAAATAATACGCAATAGGTAAATTAAAGTTTGGTGAAAAACATATGCCTCATTTTCCACGTGATTTTCTTCAGTGTTTGTAACGGGGCTCGCATCCATAACGCAGTTAAATTTACTGTCAAAATTTCCATATTTTACAAATTCTTACGAACATTGTGTTTTAAATAAAATTTGCTCTTCAATGCAAATGTGTTTTGTATCCATCAAAAAGTTTGTTCACCTATTGATTTTTTAATAAATATCAAATTGAACACACGTACAATAAACCATTAGATTTTTGAAAAGTGACCAAGTCTTAAACAAAATCATCTCTTCCACATAGCTTCCGTTTTCACAAAAATATTACCAACGTTAAAACCAAATATTTTTTACCTATTTATGAAATAATTCAAGTAATAATCCAAACAGTCAATTGAATACTAAATCGTGTAAATAATATATTACTATTCAGCCCATGCTATTACCTTGCGAAAAGACAATTAAAATATTAAATAAGTGAAGTTACATTATATGTAACAAGTTTTTTGCAATAACGACTGTTGGGTATGCTGGGGATTAAAAATAAGAGATAGATCAATTCTCTTAATATTCGTTCATAATCCATCTGTTTTCTGATCTAAAACTATCTAAACCAATCCAAAAACGATAAGTTCTAACCGCAAAATTTGTAATTGTCTTGTTCTGTTATGCGGTTCGAACTCTGAACACAATCGCACCCTAAAAATCCATTTAAATTCTGATCTAAAACCATCTAAACCAATCCATAACGATCTGAAGTTCTAAAAGTGATCATTGTATTAAAATTAGTACGGTTCGAAAACAATCGCACCCAATCGCTAGTGTATAAAGACTACTCAATAGTTAATCACTGTGTTATTGTCTGGGAAGTAAATAAGAGGAACGCCAATTCAATTGAAAGCGCATACAAACTGAAGTTCGTATACCTGCCGCAATCACACCACATCGCTAGTAATTGAAGACTATAGTTTGTTATCCAGTGTAATGGATTCTTGCGCGTATTTCCAATGAGGCGTAGCGGCTCGCAGGGCTGGCTCTCGGTGCGATAGGCGCGCTCGGGGCCCCCGCCGTGGCCGGGCTGGCCGCGGGGGCGGGGGCGCCCGGGCCTAGGGCTGCACCGGCCGCCCCCGCTCCGGGGCCCGCGCCCCCCGGGCAGCACCTGTCGGCGGCAGCGCTCACGCAGCTGGGCACCGTGTACGCCACCAAGCGGCGGAGAAGGAACGGGAAAAGGTAAGGGTCCATCACATACCTACTTGAGCAAACAGCCTTTTCTGTGCTTTCAGGCTTTTTCCAAACAGTTTTCTAATTATAGTTTTGGAGTATTATTTACAAGGAATATTTAGCAGAAAGATGACAAATAACGCGTAGCCTTTAATACAAGAAAAATACAACTTAGACCCATTTACAAAATGTTATCATAGTGCATTGAATTTAATTTTATAATTATATTCCACTTTACCTAAAGTTGAGGAATATATAAACCTATATTAGCAATGATAGAAATTTCCACCTAAATTCACAAACATCTACCTAATCGGAGGTATCTTAATATTTGAATTTATTTTTCAGCAATTTCAGGTCAATTTTCCGTGCAGTTTTACATTTCAGGGGTATATTAGTAATTCACAATAAGTTACCTTGCAAATTTCTGAAAGACTAGAAGCTTTCGTATGGAGTTAATATATGGTATATATTCAGCCTTATCATTTTCTTTCAGACTTTGTCAGGTATTTCAGGAAATTTTCCGTGTTATATACTCATATTTCAGGGGTACATTGGCAATGTCACTTAAATTCACAGCGAGTACTTGAAACAAATGTCTGAAAGTCTAAATACTCTTGAATGGATTGTCTATTTCAGTTAAATAAAAAATAGATTTCCAAATAAAAATAAATAACTGATTTTAATTTGCGATATTTACAGGAATATATTAACTGTTAACCACGCGTTGAACACTTTTTCCAATTATTATATGAAATGTTTACAGAATATTAGTTTCACTTGCCTATTAAATATGTGCAATTTACAATGTAAGATGGTAGATATTTATGCGAACACAAAAATAGATTTGCCATTGGTAGGAATATATTATTTTGTTTTAAGAAGTTTTAATAGACAATATTTAGCAGCAATGTTATAGTTAGAAAATAGTACTCAATTACCAATGAAGAGATATTATTGGTAAAACGGATTTGAATAGTAACAACATGCCGCTTTTGAAATAAACCTCTGAGATAGAATCTAATGGGAAGGTATATGGAATATACATTTATAAATAAAAATACTGCTCATAGGAATATTCCAATGGGTAACAAACAAGAAAAAAACTATATTTTTTTTTAACACCCAGTGCGAATGATGATAAAAATAAAACATTCTTTGATGATTGCGAGGTTGAATCATTTTTTATTGTTGGTAACGTGTGGATAAGAATTTCATATTGTCATGTTTATTTGAAAATTTATTGCCTTGTTCCCATCCCTTGTCAAGCTTCATTGAATTAAGTAAGCATATTTAGGGATACTAAATATAAATTAGTTGCACGCTCATCAGCCTAGTCATGGAGAAAAAAATAAAACTACTACTACTATATAAAATACTGTTAGTTTATTAAAAATCCTGTCAAATTTTTCGTTTTCCTGTTTAGGCGAAGCTTTGCTAAATCACTATTTTGATTAATCTTTATAACGAATTGGTGTACATTAAGAATACCAAAAAATATGCTTTAGATAAATTGAAGGTTTTCCTACCGTTTCGCTTGAGTGGAATACAAATAAAATAATAAATTACTCAATAAAAACTATAAATCTAAACTACTAAAAAAATATTTTTCAATAGAAATGTATGAACGCGTAAAGGAAACAACTTTAAAAAATAACAGTATTATAGTTAAGATTATCTGTGAAAATTAGACTTGAGTAACTTTTTGCTTTCTTAAAAAATATTTACAAAATAAATAAATACAAGTTTTGTGCTTGAAATCGAATGTTTCTAGCGATTTTAATGACTATTACCTTCAATAAAAGGTATACCAAGAATATACACATTTTTAGCTTGTAGCTTCCTCTTAAAAACCGGACTGGATGCCTTTAACAAATTGATCGACAGAGTTCCTAACCAAATAACAGTTAAAAGCAAATGTTTTATGAGAACGGCGGAAAAAGTGTTGATTCAAAACTGTTATTGTTGCATTCCGTCATGATGTTTATTAGGAAAGAACACGTGTTTAGATATATTCTGAATGGCTCAAATTTTATCGGTTAATTGACATCCTATCACTTTTTATAACAGGATCATTTTTTTCCGTGCACGGAGAAAAAAATGTTTGTTATACTCGACAGCAATTCGGAAACAAAAACTAAAATTACGTAGGTAGAAACATACAACGTTAAATCCATTATTCTAAGTGATATAGCCTTGTTTTCATATTACACCAAACACCCCTTTTGATGAGTAGGTATTATTTTTTTCTTATAAAGAATTCTTACCAATCTAATGAAAAATTAAATAAATTAAGGTAGTGTCAGTGCCAAATTATACCGTCGCGTTCAATTATGTGTCGAAAACATCCGCAACCAGAATGTCAGAAATTATTATAAAACTGTCCACTTTCTGAAACAAGGAAGTGTCTACCTACTTCACAGTAGGTACCTACCTGAGAATTGAGGTATTAAAGTTGATTTATCGTGGGAAGTTTAAGTTAATAATACGAGAACACTGCCTCATCATGTGGTTTGGAGTACCAGGCGACCAGAAGTAGTAGAGAGGTAGAAGTGTTGTCGTTATTATGTGCAGTTAACGGTGACGACCCATAAATATACCTAATATTATCTGTTACCCTAATAATAAACGTAGGTACCTAATTAGGACCTACTTCGGCCTTCTGTCGCTGTAAAAAGTGCCAACTGGGTTTACTGACCGTGAAAATTAAATGGGTTGATTTTACCCCGAGCGTATAGTAGTAATTTAAAGAAATGCCACCCTTTTTTAGAAAATAAATGTATTTAGATAGATTTTACTTCCCTTCCAAATGTATTTTTTTTTAATTCTCAAAAAAATGTTTTAGTTTACAAGATTTTCAATTTTTTATAGTCACCCTACGAAATTTCATAGCTTCATAGATAAAATATTTTATAGAAAAAATATTAAGGATTGGTTTTCTGATACGTTTTGGTATAAATTAAAAAAAATATATAGTTATATTAGTTTGGGAAGATTGTTTGAAATTCTAACATTTTATGCATTTTTATTTATATCAAATTAAACTGGTTGAAAACTCTTTTCAATATTTCATGTTTTAAAAATAGTTTTTATAAAAAATAATAATTTGTGAATTGGAATCTGTTTGTTCTTTAGTACACTAAATAAACCTAGTTTAACAAACATTCTTGAAGTGGCCATCACAGTCCAATCGTTACACACCTAGTGAAATGGGTAATACGTGAAAAAATTGTTATTAGATAGTATTTATAAATTAAAAGTGCCAAATCGTAAAAAAACTCAAAACGAGATTATCGTACTTCCAGGCAAAACTTTACTATAAAACTTTAATATATATTAATGATTGTTAGTGGTTTTAAAAACGTTTTCAGTAGAGGTAGGGAGTTAAAGAATTGGTTCTTTAATTAGCCGTAAATACTTGAATAGTTGAAAAGGGCATAGATAATTAGAAACAAAGGAAGATATGTATCAATATACCAATATGGCATGAAAACGTGCTGACTGTCGCCGAGCTATGACCAAACTGTGCGGACTATCAGAACGATTCCATGTAGTTTTTTCCCATACAATGGAAGACGAGAAATAATAATGCGGTCGAAGAAAAATGAGTAATGCTGATTTATTAAAAAAGTTCTTCAAGTAATTAGTAATATTTTAAAAAACGGGACTGCAAGCCGCCTCCTGATAAACTGTTCAACTCCTGATTAAATTCATAATAATATCGGAATACTTATTCTCATGCACATGGGTTTGTCTAATATATTATGACACATTGCAAAAATGTTACAATTTTTTTGAGTACGTGTTCGGACATCGCGACAAAATTTAAGTTTTTTTAGTAAAAGTTTATCAGGATACCTATCGATTCATTCTTTAATGGCCTAAAATCCCGTTTTTAACAGGAATAAGAATAAATTGGGGATATTCTTAATAAATTAGCAATACTTTTTATCAGGATGTTTTCTCGGTGTTGTATTTTCAGGTATTGTAGGCAGTGTCTGCAATCCTCTTATAAATCGTCTATCGACAATCCAATGGCCGCCCCGCCGAGTGAGTCCTTGTGAAATATTACACCGTGCCGGGACCGGGGTGTCTTTTAATTAAACATTAGTAATTAAATCGTCCGCCACTGGACAGCCCCGGGCTCCGGGGTTTATGGCAGAACCGCCCCGTCGGTAAATACTAATGTTACGCCCACGGAGCGTCGGACCAAGGATGCGAATGATTCTTTTTCGAATATCGCTGATTAATAATCAATCAATTGTGGAACAAGTTTGTGGACGAAGTGGGCAAGAAACAAAAAGTTTTATTTATGTCTACAAAGTTGTTTGTTGCTACTGTTTAATTGAAACATTTAGAGCCCAGCCAGCTTGTTACATAAGAGCTTAAAAGCACTTGAACACACTCTACGTAGCTAGCTAAATCTATACACACTGTCAAGAGATGATGGAATGAAATAAGACTGCCCTTCAGAAAAATAAAACCTGCATTTAAAAGGTCATTGATGTACGGAGCAATATTGCGAATTACCAGAAGAGATAAATTAAAAGAAAACATTAAAAAAATAAAACAAACAATTATTTCTTTTTAAATTCTGAATTTATGAGGACTGTTTTATGCCATACTACCTACCTACTTAAAATACGACAAATACGTTAATAAAAACAGTTACCTGTCAAACGTGAAGCATTTAATTTTTATAACGTTGCTTGAAATGCCTAAGCCGTGTTTAGTGACCATGTACTTTCCCACCTTCCTCTCCTCCATCTATTTTCCGTCCCCACTACTTTCAGTCCCACAAAATACCAATATTGGGGATGGCATAGTCTTGTTGGCTCCAGGCGGTTGGGAATAGTTTTAAATTATTTATTTTAGAATTTAGTAGATAATTTTTTTATAGGTAGACAAATACTATACTATCTACAATAGGAACTATGCCTGTATTTATGGATTTTCTCTTCAAATTTATAATTTTAAATTGATTATTTTATACGTTTACTTTACCCATAGCGCGATAAATACTGGATTGGATATATAAAAATACACCTAGCTCGGCGTTAACCCTTCTAGATCAACCTATTTAAGGCGATGCCATACGTAGTAATACAAAATCATGTGTTGTTGGTTTGAAAATTTGGTCGTCTAGAAATGTTTCAGATGCTTTAAGTAAATACTGCGAGTAGAATACATCTTTGACGGCCGGCATAGCCCAGTGGTAACGCATTGGACTGCCATTCCGAAGGTCGCGGGTTCGAACCCGGCGTGCGCAAATAAATTTTATTTGATTAATTTGTGTTATTTTCACAATTAATTAATTAAAATAATATATAGTATATTTGCGGCACGTTCCAGAGTGGAAGATACTACCAGTATCGCCCTGGTGTAAGACCACCATTCAGAATTGAAACGTTGCTCCAAATGGCTTTAGCCGTGTTTAGTGACTAGATCTGAATAGCCTGGTACTTCCCCACCTTCCTCTTTCCCTTCCCCACTTACCTTTAGCCTCACAACATCCCCCAATTGGGGGATGCCATAGTCTCACTGGCTCCAGACGGGAGCAGTTGGGACTCTTGTGAGGTATTCACTATAAAAAAAAAAAATCTTGGCCTTTGAAATAATCGAGTATTTTTTAGATAAGTATTTTTATAAGCCCAGAAAAAGGCCTATGAAAACTGATTTGAAGTTCAAAATCTCCTACTTAAGAACCCATTTTCAATTATGATTTTATTGTATAATGTGGAAAATTAAGTTATTTATAAAATGATCGAAAAAAAAAAATATTTATGCCTGAATACCCACAAAATAAAATAAAAGGCACTTTTTGGCCATGTTTTTTTCTTGCATAAATCAAAACAGGCGGATGGTGTTAAGAGGGAATTTAAACCTTATCGCCATCTACGTAAGGGTTGTTATTGATAGCTGCTCATTTTAAAATACTACGCGACGTAGTGCATCGCCTTAAGAATAAAAAGAGTGGGAATCTGAACAGCCATACCAGCAACGCGTAATAAAAACCTAATCGGTGGTTTTACACGAAGCTTTTTTCTTCCAGTTTTCCTATGGGTCGTCCTTTCATATGGATTCGGTATGACAGAAACGACGTAGTATGTTTTGGTACCAGTTTAAGATGGCGGACATTATTTGGCATACTGTCAACTTTTTTTTTTTTTATTTAATAAAGAAAGATATACATTGCCGGGTTACGAATAAACTGACAGTATTTGAAAATCTCCTACCACCACCACAATAAGCGGAAAATGTTGCTTGTGTTGTGATGGAGGACTTAGTCAGCCGAGGAATTGTACACACGACGCCTAGGTAGGACCAAACGCGATGTCAACTCAGCAACCGACCACCCATGTTTTATATAACCATGTAATGTGGAAATATTGCATGATTATTGAGTTTTACATTATATATGCTTATTACTGATTGTGAACTGTATTACTATTTGGTATTGTTAATATTGCGTGTATTTTTTACGTTGTTGTTGAAGTTGTTGACGGCAACAGTAAAAGCAAATGAAAAATTATAATTTATTTACTTATATTATATATATGTACAACTACACAAATGGATAATCCAGAAGTTTCAATTGTTCCTATTATATATATATTGTTCCTATTATATTGCATAGTGTTATTCTATTTTCCTTATAATTAGTGTAACTCGCTCACCAAGCACAAGAACCAGTTTCTTCTTTTGTGAGATTGCGAATATAAATAAATTTTGTAACCATATGTGCTTATATAACATCACTGTACCCACTTATATATATTAAAAAATATATATATTTCATATATCTGCGGTAATATTCAAGGTGTTCCCATTTTTTGATGATTTACCACCGTCTCAAAATATTATTTCTTCTCTAATGGCTACTATCCGAATTAAATCATATGATTTTTCATATGGCTCATGATATAGTTTCCATAAGGGTATCAGTATGAAAAAAAGTGTCGTGTAAAACGTCCATTATGGTTTAACACCCGAACTTATGATTCTTTAACACTTAGGGCCACTTTTATTCTTTTCTTGTTCTTAAGTTATTTTACTATGCAATTGTAAGCTCTGTGAAAGAAACAAACACTTTCAGCATTTTGAAACACGAAAACGCATATAAAATTTGAGTTGTAATTATTATATTATATTATATCATAATGAGTACCGAATCTGGTACTCAATCATCACATTTGAATCTACTATAATTTGTTCTAAATTCAGGGTTGCTCGGTGTTGCCATAACAATAAAAATAGTTTAATTTTTAAAATAAATGGGCACCCTTTCTTGACGGGCTATAGGTATAGGTGGGTACCTAACCCGCACACATCAGTCAGTACCTACCGATAGTCAGTACGGACGGTTGGTAGGTAGGAAGTGGTACATGATTTGATAGATTATTGGTAGTCAAGCACCCGCAAACGTTTTGATTCAACACTATAAAAATAATTGCCCTTGCTCGCTTGCAATATGCCACGTGGCAAATGGTTTATGCAAACAGAATCGGAGTTGGGACTGTGGGCAAACAATCAAAACATTCAAATTAGACATGTACCTAAAATTACAGTTTGATTTCATATTGAAAAATGTGTAAACGTGTCATATGTTTTTTTTAAATATAATATGTAGATACAATGCTATTTTTCAATTATATATCTACGTAGGTACGAGTAGGTACAATATTATTGCTATCTACTACCTACTCAAAACGATATTAAAATAAAGATACTTCTTTTGTATGTATTTTTAAATTAATTTTTTTTATTACCTACTGAATAAATGTTTTATTATCTTCCTTTATTTTGTAAATATTATAGATAATGATCTCCGTTCCCCGATCTTCTGTGATGGGGATATCATTTACATATTATTAAAATTTAGTAGTATTGATAATATGAACTGATTATAAATATAATATTATGTATTTTTTTTATCTGAAATAATACTTGTTTTTTTTTTTTATTACAGTTGTCAGTATATTTTCTATTTCTGATCTCCCTATGTTATTTGTCCAGCTTTTTAATTTGAGATTTAAATGTAATTATATTGTTGCGCATTTTGAATGAGAGTGGGATTTTGCTGTAGAGTTTCGTACCATATTATATGAAGCTTTTTTGCCCAAATGTTGTAAAATAAGATTTTGGTATAAAGACAACAGTAGGTACCTTCTACCACAATATATAAATATGTTTTATAATATATTATTACTGTGATGGTAGTAATAGATTTTAAAATATTGTGAGGTTTTTCGTAATCTGGCAATGTTTGCTATTCTTAAAAAAAAGTATAATAATTCTTTTTTAGTGGGTTCTGCTAGATAGGTGCATTTGATTAGTTTTTTAAAATATTTATTTGTGTAATGTGCTCGCAATTTTGAAGACGAAAGCAATATGAACCGTAGCTGGCCTAAAAAACCTAATATTAAAATTAACTAACTAAGTAGAACTTTCTACAAATTAAACACAACCATAAAAAAAGTATCACCCTATTCTTATCGTGACCAAGTTTTGACATTGCAGAGTTAACGATAATTAGGTACTTAAATTTAATTCTGTAAAATAAGCACAATGAACAACCTCAACATAATAACACGGGTTTTCCAATAAGAGGTGTTATTTTGATATTCAATCGTAAAAGATCAATGGTTTCGTTGCTTGTGTGGCACGTAGCGCCGTCTTGTTGAAAGTAAACGTTGTTCAAATCAATATAATCCGATTCCGGTCATAAAAAAAACATTAATCATCTCTCGATAGCGCAATCCATTCACCGTAACTGTTGCTCCAGCCTCGTTTTCGAAAAAGTAAAGTCCAAAGACTCGGCCTGACCATAAACCGCACGAAACAGTAACACGTTGAAGTTAGAAAGGCTTTTCAACAATAATTCTTGGATTTTCCGTACCCCAGATGTGACAATTTTGCTTGTTGACGAAGCCACCGAGGTGGAAATGGGCCTCATCACTCAAGATGATTTGCATTTGATTCACTCAAGTGAATTTTAATAATTTCAATGCGTTGTTGAAGCGTGTATCGTTCCATTTTTATTAATGGCATAGTTTCTACTTGTCAAATGTTAAAAAATGACAGCTTCAAAATTAACATCTACCGAAATAGCGGGCCATTCAAAATAACACCTCTTATTGGAAAACCCTGTAGTTGCAAATTTCTTAAATAAAGATATTATTATTATTATATTTCTCCCTTTGTTTCAATTGTCTATGCTTTCAACTAAAATTGCTTCTATTACTTTATAGTTTTCTTTTCACCAAAATCACATGAAACATATTTATCCCCCGTTCAACTCTGCATCATTACTGAACCACCCTATGCATAGCAACCAAAGCGACTCAATAACAAAAATAATTTGTCTACATAGCAAACTTTCAGATACAAATACGTAATCCGTTTCTTTTTCTCTATAATACATCGTTTTGTAACCATCTTGCATTACTTTATTTTAATAATAGCTCTGCGAAAAAATGATAAATGCTAAACTTAAATATCCCTCCAACTATTTGCAATGCTATTGACAGCTGCTGCTGAATTATTACAAATATTCTAAGTAGTTATTGACTTTTTCTGGCGTTCAAAAATATCACCTGGCTTCAGAAATAACCTGGTGATTTAATAGGGTCCATTTCTAAGCTCAAAGAAATGTTTTAATTAAAATCTTTCCTGATGTAAGTTAGAGATATACTCGCTGTAAAATTGCAAAAGTCAGACAGCAATAAATAATATTGGAACGGAAAGTCGAATAATAATTCTTTGATAATTTTGATGTTTTTTTTCGGAACACAAAACACAAACTCAAAGGCGCTCGTTAAAAAAATACTTTTAATTTCTAGGATTTGTAATGATATGGAAATGTGTAGGTATCTAAATTTGTATTTTTTTCTAATTACAGATGGAAAAAAGTTTAGTACTTTCAAAATTAAAATTTTCGTCTCATTTATCTATTTCTAGTAAGTTTTGTACAGGGCAAGCAGATTCTTCAATAGTTACCATCTTCTAACCATGTGCAAACCTTCAGTAGTCCAACAATTTAACTTGAGAGCCTCATCTGATAAACCTTCTTGATTCTGTGCAAATAAGAACGGTCCATCTGATGCAATACAGGCATGAGTCTGTTCTACAGGTTTTTAAATGGAGCCTGCTCTAATGAACTTGCACAAATGATCCCCTGTACACCGGTGCAAACTCGATGGACACCAACGGATCACACGTTTATGATAATTGATCTTGTTTTTCGACTCCTTTTTTACAGCCCCTAACTTATCCCGCCTCACAACGCTGCCCAACAGGGTGGCGATATAGTATTTATACTGTTCAGACAGGGGTGCTCTTATGAGGTGCGTGTCACATAAAAAAAAGGATTTGACTTCTCCAACAGTTAGGGTTTTAATTTCATTTCATTAATTATTCTTATATTGTTAATAGCCTATCTTACATTGTTTATACCTGTAGAGCAGATGTATCTATATAGAAAAAGTCGGGGACGTCTCAGTGAAGGTTTGGCGCTCTATACTTTCTTCTAATATACTTATCCCTTCAGGAAAAGTGTAATGTTTAGGTTAGGTTAGGTATGAAACATTAAATTTATTTATTTGAAAAGGGATAATTTTATAGGTATTTATTTCCTACTCATGGATGGATGGGACGCATGATTAAATTTGTATAGGTAGCTACCCACAACATCAGGGGGATGATCTCCTGAAAGGACTCCGGATATTTATGTAGTTTAGGGGTAGTTGAGCTGACATGTTTGGATTGGTCTTGCCACTTAAGGGCTTTGTGTTCGATGACTGGTGCCGTCACAGTCTGCGGACAATAATTACATCAAGTGCGGTCCACTAGACAAATAATAATGTAATGTGCTTTTAGTAGAGGATCATTTGTGTTGAAATCGATTAACTGTTCGGGGGGTTTGTTGCAACAAGGGTAGTTAAATGTACATCATTTGACCATTGACAAAACCTTTGAAAATCGATCTATAAACTAAACTAATAAAATTTTAACTAAACCTGAATGTTTTCAATATGTAGTTACAAATACCTACATAAATAATAGGTACGAATAATTTTTTTTTCTAGAGGCTCTAGGTAGGTCCCTACCTTAAAAAATTATTAAATATGACTTATGTTTTGAAGCACAAAATACTTTTAAAAGTCGGGTTTCAAAGATTTACAACTTGAAAACCTTCCATCTTGAGCTATAGAGATTTAAAGTATCCATAAAAGTAGGCATTATCTATACCGTTTTTTCTCAACAATTTATTAATTAGAATTATTAAATATTTCGTCTAAAGTTTTGTTTAAATTTACCCCAGGATAAGCCAGCCAAATTAGTTGTAAATTAAATTTCTTCGCCTGAAATAAATCTAAAACATTTCCAGTATATTTTTTTCCTTTCTCCGTAGCTAACCTAACCTATTGGATATTTAAATTGGTTACCGAGCATTATTTTGTTCCAGCGACTCGTGGTATTATTTATATTTGGCGGCAGTTGGCTGGGCAGTGATTTATGTAGAAAAATGGCGACGAAAAGTTTACCCATGAAAAATGAAATGCGAGCAATAAATTCCTTTTGGAAGCTTTTTACGAAGAAGCCTATGAGAGCTCCCAACTATAGGGTGGCCATGACGTTTAGTTTTAGTATGGTTTGTGTTGGTATAAGTGCGGCAGAATAGAGAGGGGTGGGGAAGGAGATAAGAAAGGGGAAGGTTGGGAAGTAGCTGAATATTCGTGTCTGGTAGTTGAAACTTTCTCTCATCAAATTTATTTACAATAGCAACAATCATTTGGTGCCATAATTTGAATCTCATCTGAAATCTCTGTACTGCAATTTAAACCTTAAAACCCTTAAGGCTCCGTAGTAAGGGTTCAAAGATGGTTTAAATGGGAGATATGGTAATACGAATGTTAGAAGGAGCGCGCTAATATAAAAAAACGAGCGAAAATAGTGTAAATATTTAATAAATCACGACTCGTTTGAAATAGAGCAAAAATCTCTCGACAAATGCTTTAGTTGCATTTAAAGATACACTGTGAAATTTTTCATGCTGATAACATATTACATAACAGAACAAAACATGTTTTTAATAATTTTCAGAGCTTACTTTGCGATTTTTTTTTCTATATGGGGGATTTCATATAATTAACGTTTCGGAAAACAAATAAACAAATGTATTGATATTATCTTCAAAAATAACATCTTTTTTTTTTTGAACTTAAAAACTTAAGAAGATAAAGTGAAACTTGTTATAAAAAAGTAGAAATTGATAAGAGCAGTCATTTCCATTTGCTGACGGCAGCATCACCAAGACTCGTTCATTCAACTAATTATTTTGTAAAATTTCACACGCGGTGAACGAGTCGTAGCAATTTTTTTTTATTTCACCTCTGATCCGAGCTTCTTCAATCCCACATTTACAAATCTTTTCTTGCAGCCCTTTCTTAATCCGTCTCATAACGTCGCACAACATTGTGGTGATGAGTTCCCCTGGCTTTATACAGTACCTTGTAAACCTACAGGAGAGCTGTAGTGAGGTATCAAATAAAATAATCAAAATTAGTGCTAAACGATATGTGGACAACACAGAACAACAATACAAGAATAGAACGTATAAATTTAATAAGTAAACTTAGATTAGATCAGATTTCGTCGTGGAAAACTAAATACATATTTATCTAAAAATGAGACAGCGTAATTTATTTATTTTTTTATTGCATCTCACTATACATAAAACACTTTTTTTCACATAAAAATCAACCTCACTAGGACTAAGCCTGTATCGAGGTTAAAAATTTACATTTGAGTGAAGCAAACATAAGAGTAATCACAAACATAAAGTAATTCTACATACAAACACAAAATATTTCAAAATTAAAGAAAAAATAAGTATAAGATGTGTTACCAGATGGGTAATTTGACAGTATATTGTAACAATATTTGAACCATAACTAATCAAATGAAGAAGCAAAGTAGATAATAAAGACAGATAGGGTGACATTCAGTTTTTAGTAAATGGGACTTATGTATGGATGAAAAAATATTAAGATAATCGTCTGTCAATACAAAAACCTTAATTAACTTTTTAAATTTAACCTTAATCAACTTTTAAGTTAACTAATTCAGCAAAATATTTGAAAATGATAAATGATATCCGTAAGCTTTTACGCATCAGGTCAGTTTGATCTTAAACATTCTGTAAAAAGTTATAAGCTTGCAGGTATATATAACTTTGTTATATAATATGTCTGTTGATAGCATTTGTAATATTGATCCAACAATCTTACAAAGGAAAACGGTCGTCATGTCTCGACTCTTTCGCTTCAGCCATTGGCCGCCGCCCCCCATTCACCCTTCTCTTTCTCTGATGTCATTGAACACAAATAACTTACGATTTGGAATACTGAAGACATAGGGTAAAGGTAAGAATACACTGGGCACAAGATATCTGGACTACAATGCATACATTTACTATGAAAATGGGTGATTCAGAAACACTGTAGTCACATGCAACGCAATTCTACGCTTCATACGCAATGCTGATCTGTGAAAAAAGTTGATGTTGGTGAGAGGCTTATCCAACCCGCTGATTTTAAGTTTAAGTTTATGTTTTTGGCACTTGGTGTTTACTGACATTTGTTGCTTATCTCTGTTGATATAAACAATTACTAATTAATTTAGTAGGAAGTTACGAAGTGATTTATAACGTAAAATATATTCAATATCGTGACACTACGAGTCAAATTTGCGTTGCGTGCGTAGGACAAGTGTGCACGTTGACAATATTGTAATGAATGAGTACGTTGCGTACGTGGGCCCGGTGTGTCTTCACCTTAATCCGTCTGGTATAACATTATACGATATTGAATGAATCACAAGCGGAACACCTGTTCAAAGTTGATGTTGACTTCACGAGAACGGGTCGTTTTTTCGACTCGTTTGTCGAACGAGCTACCTGCATCTGTTTTTCCTCCTTCATATGATCCGGGCATCTTCAAGACCTGCATTAATAAATCTCTTCCTGCAGCTCCTACCTTAACCCGCCTCATAATGCTCCCCAATTGGGTGGCTAGACATAGTTTCCCTGTCTTTACACTGTACAAAAAAAACTGTAATATCAGCAGAGCTTTCATCGACAAATAAGAGATTTCCAGTTTCGATTGCATATCGCACAAATATGCTTAGACACATGATTACAATTTTATGCAAATACAATTACCGCGTTTGTATTGCGCCTCTCGAGGTGATTTAATTAGTAGATAAATGTTTCATCTGAAATTAACACGAACTAATTCATCTTGAGTACATTAACATCAATATATTACGAAAATTATGCCGGTTAAATCCTCATAGTAAACATTTATTTATTTATTTATTAACGGACATCGTCCAAATTACAAAATAATAACACGAATAAAGTAAAATGAAAAATAAAGGATTAGACAAAGGTACATGAAAGCAAAGACATATGGTAGATAATTATAATATAAGAAAATAAAGTGACAAGTCGAATCAAGTCAAGAATACGCCATGGGTCAGGACCATAGGACACTTATAATATTCCGTCACTTGTTTAGCGACTGGCAAAAATCATTCAGACTTATCCCAAAAAAGTAAAGATTTTGACTTGAGTTGACCAGTCTAAACATTCTGGACAATGGTGAATAATATCCATAATTCGTCGAATGATGGTTGAGGAAGAGCAGTTCATTATTTCTGAGTCTTTGCGAGGGGATATTGAAGGGAATGAGTTGCAGTAGAGTAGGTGAATCAATAATACCTTCAATTTATCCAAAGCATATTTTTTGGTATTTATATAATGTACACCAATTCGTTAAACAAAATAGTGATTTGGCATTAAGCTTCTCCCAAAGAAGGAGGTAGCGCAACACGGCATAATACCCCAAAAACAAATCACTATAACGGTATTATATACATTGGCTTTTAAGATAAAACCTAACTCACTGACAATATTACACATACAATACAATTTAAAATCCGTATTTTCTAATAATTGTTTCTAAAAGTAACTTTTCTCTTTGAGGCATTCAATTGGGAAGTATCTTTTGGGGGATATTATAATTTGAACCTGATCACAAGAACAAGTCGTGGACGCGACGCGTTCACATATTATTTTTTGTGACAAAATTAACTTTTCCCAAACGTGCTGAAGGGATCAATGACGACAATTCCTCGAAGCATCTCGAAGTCAACAAGTACAACGTTCCCACCTGGCGTCTGTGCTGTAATAATATCTGATAAAATATTATATTAATTGATGTAAAAAAAACTGTCTCTGTAAAGACAATAAAATTTATGATGAGACATTATTTAATTTCATAAGATATAATCTATTTTTCTGAAAACAAGTCGAACGGTAAAACAATAAATAAACATATGTATTATACACATGTATTTAACACGTACTTAAACTGACCGGAAACAACGCATTATTCTGACTAACTGGTTTACTTTGCCTCTACGGTTAAATGCGTCATGAATAAACCTCTAACCATTTCTTAGTTTTTAAAGGTTAAATAAATTGGGGCAGATATACTCGTAGCATCGGGAGTGATGGGTGTCTTTATCATTTAATCAGAAAATGTCTACACATTCCTCTTGTTTACAAACTTTAATTAGAACACAAAATGTTTAACATAAATTATGTTTTGGATTGCTTTCATTGTTTCATTGTTTTTCATTTTTACAGCTGTTGTTATTGAAACGTTGCTGGAAATGGCTTCTACCGTTATAATGATTTGTTTTTGGGGTATTATGCCGTGTTGCACTACCTCCTTCTTTAGGCGAAGCTTAATGCCAAATCACTATTTTGATTAATGAATTGGTGTACATTATGAATACCAAAAAATATGCTTTAGATAAATTGAAGGTTTTCATATCGTTTCGCTTGAGTAGAATACAAATAAAAAATAAATTGCTCGGTAAAAAATATAAATGCAAACTACTAAAAATTTTTTTTTTTCAATAGAAAAGTATGAACGCACAAAGGAAACAACTTTAAAAATTACAGTATTATAGCAAAGATTATCTGTGACAGTTTCACTTGATTAACTTTTTTGCTTTCTTATAAAATTATTTACAAAATAAATAAAAAAAAACAGTTTTTTGCTTGAAATCGAACGTTTCTAGACTCCGTTTGTCAAGCGATTTTAATGCCTATTACCTACGATATAAAGTATTCCAAGAATATGCACATTTTTGGCTTGTAGCTTCCTCTTTTGTCAACGTTTTGGACAGCATTGCAGTGTCCATCATTAGGGCAGACGTGTGATTATACATCTGCCCTAATGATGGGCGCTGCAATGCTGTTCGAAACGTTGGCTATTATAGATCTGCCCAAATGAAAGAGCAATACGTCATAATACCCCAAAAACAAATCACTATAATACTTTTACTTCAACCAGGTATTTGGCGACCATATCCAAATAGCCAGGTTCCTATATGTTTGCCTATTGTTTTCAAATACATTTGATAATTAAACACACAAAGAAAATAATCGTATTTTGTAAATAAATGCATAAATCTTTCAACATACAACAAAGCGTCCTTGACTATAAGGAATATGTGCTAAAAAATATGTGCACGTAAATATCGGCATTATGCTATTTTAATTACAATTATCTGTGTAATCGAAGGGAAACTCAACAATCGGTTATGATGGCAAATCAGGTCAATGCACGTGAGATTTTCTTTTCAATTTGCAAGAAAAACTCCGGCTAAATATTCACACAGCACGCACATAACACAGTAGGCTAAAGAACACATGTTGAATTTAATGCGCCGGGTTTAACAAGGCAGATTGAAAACTTTGCTGTTTATTGCGTAATGTCATAATTATACGGATTTCTGCATCAACAAGTACACATTTAAGACGTATATGAAATACATAAGAAACTATGATTTATCTAATTTTTCTTCTCTTGAATACTACTCGTAAAGAAAAATGGGAATTGCCGGCCTACACCAATTACGGAAATAAGATTTTAGAAAACTGAGAGCACACAATGTTTGCGCGATGTCTGCATAGTGACGAGATTCTCGGAGCTGAAAGAGTCTGAAACACTCCACGGGGACTGGTATGGTTTAGTATTTCAGAGCGTATTACCACCAATCTAATAATCCACAGTCGTGAGTTTTCTCGGTTTGCGGCTCCGCATGTGATGACATTTGTTCAAAATAAACGCCTTTATCCAGCTTTTATTGGAGTGCAAATTATTTAAGAAAGTACCTTCTTAATTTTTTCGCACATAATTTTAACATGCTAAAGTGTATTGTGGCTTACATTGTTGCATTTCTTAAATGACTGGCTTCTGAATTATTTATGTTTTTCATGTCTAGTGAAAAGTCTATTTTATGTATTGCAGTGCACAACAGAACAAAATCTCAAACACCATTTTTGAAATTTAATTTTTTGTCGAATTATTTCAAAATTGTAGGTAAATGCAATTGTCACGTAACTACCTACCCGCGGTCTGTGAGACGTCTGCGATTTATCGCTCTCGCAAAAACATCTATGGCAGTGGTAGACAATTTGAAATAGAACTAATTATTTTAAGGGTTTTTGTTACGGTTTGATCAAGTAAATCACAATCTCTTCATAAACTCAAAAAAGGAAATACCAACATGTTTTGAAAATGAGATCCATGATCATAGGATCATGAATTAGAAATTACAATTTTTTATAAATTCGACAATCAACTAATACATAAACACACAAATTTCAATAAAAACTCGTTACTTTTACAAAATTGTAACTAAAACTTCCTACCTACGGTCTCTCAGACCGGTGACAAAAGTTTTTTACTCAACAAATGCAAACGCGCACGTAGGAAAAAGGTACATGCGTATACGCTTAGTTATTCACAGAAATAATATCACTGGTGTCTGTAAGACCGGGGGTAGATAGTTAAGGGTTAAATACATATGTTCTTAGGTACCTATCTTGTATTTTGTTTTAAACCTATGTTAGAAAACAAGGTGGTTTTCACTGCATTTAAAAGGTTTAGAAAATACTGCCAAAAGTCTGCCATTCTTTCTCGGTATGTATACGTGAAGCTAATCCCACAAGCTATTTTTTAACCAACACTGTATGGAATATAAGATATGTATTGATAAACGTAAGTATAGTTGCGTACTCGGACATCATGATAGTTATTACTTGTTACTGGCAGGGAGATGTTCCGGTTGAGCGCACCTTCTATAGGTCGAATGCGTGGACAGTGGATAGATATCACAGAAGATAGTATTAGATATATTGTGCTAATAGTACAGTACATGTAAATAATTTAATAGAGACCCTAGCTTATATTGCGGTTTTCTGGATGGATAAAAAAATGTTTGTTTGTCAGGAATCTGAAAAATGAAACAAAAAACAAAAAAAGAACATAATTGTTGAATTGAATCGCGAGTCTAAAAGAACAGAATTAATAAATGTCGCTATGCACACAGTATTATAAAGGTATTTTTTTTACATTAACTCCACTCCCTGTGTCATCTTTCGGGATGCTATGGAGAAGCTTTTTCATAAAAAGATAAGTGAACATTGGTCTGAAGAGACTAAGCAAATCGTTCCACAGCTGGGCTGGCGAACTCAAGAACGAGTCGTAGAGGCTAGACGTTCTCATGTGACAAATTAATGTCAACCGTGTGCATATGTTGGGCGTGCATTTTTGCGTATTTCCTATTATTATTTTGACTATGCACTGGTGCTGAAGGGATCATGATGGTAGTTTCTTAGAGCATCTTCCATTATAATACCTTTAGAACAAGGACATACTTTTTTATTTTATTTTTTTAAATTTAATTGAAATCAAATTTAATAATATAATTATTAAGTTCTGCAAGTATTTTTTAGTTTTTGTTATTGTTACAGCTGTTTCAACTTTCAAGGCAATTTTCAAACTGTAGTTATAACCATGTTTAGATGACTTATTTATATGATTCTATTTTACCCCCTATCTGATAATCTGTCTATGTATTTCAAATCGCTCTACTTGACGTTGTGTGTTAAGTCTCTTAGGACGGGATGCTGATTAAATTGCAGTAGTGCTGCAATTCCGAATAAACGGAATAAATAATAATAGTTATTATCCAAATTTTAAAACAATATATATATTTTTTTTATTTTACTTTAAAAAAGAGTGCGATAGTCTATTGCAAATCGGCATGTACATATATAATTTTTTGATGTGGCTATTTAAAAATAGGCACTATGTAATCACATTTTTTCCGACTTTATGTCCGGGTTAAATTTTCCCCACAGGAAAAACTAAAACCTTCCATACACTTTTCCACAAATAATCATCTAGTCAATCCACATTATGCAAGTGCATTATAAAAGCATAATAAATACAAAAAATACAAGAACAACACGTCAACTCACCAGAGATCAAATGGGAAAATAATTCACCGACTGTAGATATTTTCATATCAAAGGGTTCGGCTCGGTAGAACTTCTATTTTGACCTATAAATCCTACTGATCCACAAAAATATTTTAAAAATCTTTCTTAATCCAATATGTATTTAAAATGGTTAATTTTTGCATTTTTATATATAAATTCTTTGACAGATCTAATACGCCTAATTTTTGAATGAGAGAGCTAGCTATAATGCCATTAGCAGTGTTAATGTTTTTATTGGACTTAGCATTTTGATTTTAAATATTTAATTATAAAATAATCAACATTACAGCATCAATTGCTGTTTTTTATATAAACTAATTAAAAGAACAGAAAAAATTAATAAGTTATTAACAAATAAATAACTTATTGCATTTCTATATTATTTTTAGCTAAACTGCATTTATTTGGTTACCTACTAATATAAAAAAAACGGCTTCAATAAAGATTTTTTTATCTAAGACAAAATATAAGATTTATCAATAATTCTCGTATTGGAATCAAATAAATAAACATACACAGATAATTCAATTTACCACGATGCGCCGCCGCAGTACGTACCTACCACCTTCCTGCTGCGCCGACAGCAATACGAGAATACTGCAATTATGCACCTTGCAGTTTGTTTGGTCGAGGTAAAAATGGGCGTCTTCGGCTGCACACCGCCGACCCACTTGCATACCTACTTCCTAAGTTACCTTCCTATAATTTCATACAATCTTTGCTGTATCTAGGAGAGGATACGAGGATTACCGCCATTATAACAGTTTAAAGTAGCCGGTGGAGATGATTGCTTGCAATGCCTGTAATATCATAAATGCTTCGTAATAGAAACATCTAACGATTGGCTCAAAGTGCCTACTTGGTTCGTATTTATTAGTATATCTGTAGGAGATTGGCAAGATCCTTTAATCTTACCAACTTGAACAACTAAGCTTTTGGCTGAGCGTCTCGTGCAAACCTTCAAATAAACTTTCGCGAAAACAGAGCCTAATTTTGTTAATTTATAACAAAATAGTAGCCAATTCACATAATCACATTACTTTTGCCCCACTTGCGTTAAAACAACAGACCGGAAATTGGTCAAATAAGCATTAACAATAATTCCGCGTTCTTCAGGTGCGTATCACTCCATTGCTTGTTGTCAACTAATTCTCTATCTGTCTAAAACATAAACGTCAAAGCACAATGACATTAGACGCCATTTGTAAAAATCATTGTACATTCACATTATGACATTTCTTTTGCCCCACCTTGTACTAAGAATTACCGTCAAGTCATAAGAAAAATGTTGGATGGAATGGTATCTTTTTTAGATTTGGCAAGTATCTGGCTAGCAAATCTAGTCGCTAATCTTAGCTAAAGTCCATTTAACCTAAGTTTTGTGCCTGAATTGTAGTCACTCGACAGGTTAATTAAATTCCTAAAATGATTTACCTTCAACGAAGATATTTAATCTTAACCAACCGATAAATTTATCTAATAAATGTGCTTTCGATAATAAATGATTGATAATTATCGATATTTTAACTACGCCGCCAATTCATTATATAATGTATCTTAATCTATATAGGTAACTACCTACATGTAATTACGATTTATAGTCAAAGAAATCAATGATCAAATGTGACCAATCAATAATTGCAAGATATTTAATGAACTGAGAGTATCTTTCACTCTGGAAAGTGCCGCAAATATACGATATATTATTTTTTAAATTAATTAAATTTGAATTTACCCAAATTAATCAAATAAAATTTTCTTGCGCACGCCGGGAATTGAACCCACGACATTCGGCTTGCTAGTACAGAGCTTCACCCCTCGACTGTGAGATAATTTATTTTATGAAAACAACCGTTAAAAACATTAAATTTTGTACAGATACAAACAATTACATTATCCACCCATTGTATCTAATACGTGTTGTTCTGCTTGTAAAACGAAGCGATCGATAAATCAATTACACATTTAAAACGATGTAACCAAATAACTTACATCTCTATAGTATTGAACAACATAAAGATATCTCGAAATCGGTCCGGGATTTCTAAGTTAAAAGCTGATCAGTTATGCGTTGTGCCACGGGGTCGTCATAAATAACGAATAATACAGGAGATATGTATATCCAAGAGTAACGGGTTCGATTCCCAACCCGGCATAATTAAAATATGGAATCAGTCGAAGAGTAAGTCTGGAAAAGGTCGTAACAAGCCGTGTTTGGATTGGACATTAGGAGGCGCCGACATGTATAAGATTTATGATCATTAACTAGAAAACACTAACTTTACGATACAAGTATGAAACAACTTGTTCAGGCCCGAGATTAAAGCTGCTGTGAGTTGTCTAATAAAATCACAACTAAAGGTAAGCACTAGCCCAGCGCTCCGTTCACTTACGCTCACCTGACATTGTAGGGTATGCAGGGTTTTCCAATAAGAGGTGTTATTTTGATATTCAAAGAAAACTACCATTTTTTAATATAAATGATCGAATGTTTATTTCATTATAAAGAGGAAAGTATGCCGTTAATATTGAAAATAACATTAGTCAAATGACCACCATGACCACGCCTACAGGACCATATCCTTTTCATGAAATTTTCCATAGCCAAATCGCAAGTGGCAAATAAGTCACAAGGTGTTAAATCACAAGATCTCGTTGGCCAATTGTGGTCACCTCTTCGAGAGATACCACGGTCCGGAAACTTTTCCCGTAAAAGATCAATGGTTTCTTTGCTTGTGTGGCACGTAGCGCCGTCTCGTTGAAAGTAAACGTTATCCAGATCAATACCATCCAATTCCGGCCATAAAAAATCATTAATTATCTCTCGATAACGCAATCCATTCACAAATAACACCTCTCATTGGAAAACCCGGTAGATCTCCTTCCCATTTGCATTCCGTAAATGCAGATTTTTATTGACAATTTAAGCTTCGATTAGGCAAATATTTTTATCACGAAACACACCCACAAGACATTTCTTGTGTTGTTGATGTCCGAACAGCACGAAAAGTTTTGAGACAAAAAGTTGACCATCATCTCGAGAAGGTTCTTGCCTGGTCAGTTTCAATGCATTTCTGATTTCAGGTAGGAGGGATCTCAATAACTGTCTGGTGCAATTTGATCGAAGCACAATTCCAATTAAGACTCCATTGAAATGCTTGGAGTAAGTATATTAGACCGGCTCCAGTATCTAGGTTCTGTAAACCGAGTATATCTGGCTTCCAAGAAACAGGGCCTCTTGTACAGTCCGATTGACAATCCATTGTTAACAGACCGATTGCATTCTCTAATGCAATGTGGGCATGTTGAGTCTGTTCTACAGGTATTTGAATGTAGCCTGCTCTATGGAGCTACCAGAATTGATTCCCGGTGTACCGGTTCACATGCGTGAAACTCGACGTATACGACCGGAACACCTGTTCACAGTGGATGTTGGCTTCATGAGTACGCGGCGCTTTTTCGACTCGTTGTTTTGTAAGACGGCTCATATGTAGAACGAGCTACCGGCATCTGTTTTTACTCCTTCATACAATCCGGGCCTCTTAAAGACCCGTATTAACAAATCCACTCCTACAGCCCCTACCTTCACTGCCTTTACACTGTAGAGACATGAATGCTCTTGTGAGGTATCACTTTAAAAAAAAGGTTCTTTATTCTATGGCTAGAACCTATTCAAGCAATATTTGCTACCCATTCTTAATTTAATTTGTGTTATTTCACAATTCAGACATTTAAAATAATATATTTTCGGCACTTTTCAGAGTGAATTCAGAATTTAAACGTTGCTTGAAATGGCTTGAGCCGTGTTTGATAACCAGATCAGACGAGCCTGTTACTTTTTGGGGAAAGTTGGATCTCTTGTGTGGTAGTCACATATACAGTTTCAGGTTTCCATGTATCATTAACAACTGATGAAATTAATCTAACAAAACACTTTGTACTTGCAAATACTGTACTATGAACCATCACGTTTTGGTACTTCTGGAAGAATCGTAAAATTACCTAATGCAGAAGATACGGTATCAAGGGAGTTAAATATATAATTTATTACCAAGTACTGAATGGGTCTAAATTTACCACGCTTTTCAAACAAAGATATTTCTCACGGCACGTCATCGAAAAATCACCTCATTGGTTTACAAGGAATCCTTTTTACGAAATGTTTTACGATGAAGTTGCCTCGTTGAATTTTATATGACAAGTATTTATACGAGTTCGTACTACTTATGAAAGCGCTAACGTTATAATAATTTATTCCCGCGAAAGAAGACGTAAATTATATTTTATAGGACGTCCTGTAATAAAAACAATAGGTGAATGACCTTAGTAGGATTGAGTTAATAGCTTCGTACACACTGGCGCACAAAGCCACTCCTAAATTTAATATCAAATAAATATTGAAGGTCCAGTATATCAGTCAGTCCGAATCCTCCCTGTGTGCGACATTCCTCGCTCAAATTTAAGCGGGCTATATCGGCCGCTCATTCTTTGATAAGCCGCAGAATAGTTAATTTTTTAGACGCCGAGCAGTTAGCAGTAACACTTCTCAAATTTGACATTTACGTAAATAATAGTATGCTTCTATCTCACCGTAATTTACGAAAATTCCTATTTTATCAGTATGGACTGTTATATTAATCGAGCGATTAGGAATATTTATGTTATTAATTGATCATCAATCTTAAATAGTCTGGTAAGGTAGGTATTATAAGAGGAATTTTAAAAGTTTTAACTTGAGAATAGTTTTCAGCGGTTAGTCAGTCTTAATTTTATGAAGAGTGCACTGCCTCCAGCAAAACAAATACTATTTCAAATTAGAATACTCTCATACATCACCATACTGATTAAATTAAACGCGTCTAAAAACAAATTGCTGTCGTTGGCAAACGGAGAAAAATGAGTATTGCTTATTTATTAAAATCCTGTTAAAATTGAAACATCAGGCAGTTTCCTAATAAAATGTTAGTACTATACCCAATATATCGGAACACGTGTTCAAGCATTTGATCTGTTAATGTATAGTGACGGAATGCGAGAATGTGATGATTTTTATGAACACGTGTTCCGACTTCGCGTTAATCCATTCCTTATTTACTAAAAGTTTATCAAGTAACCTATCAATTTATTCGTTACCGGCTCGCAGTACCGTTTTTTAACACGACTAAAAATAATTGGAAGAAATTCTTAATAACTTAGCAATATTTTACATCAGTATGTTTTCTTCGTGAATTTTGAGAGACCGCAATGCGATGACAGCAGACAACATTTATATAATTCAAGTAGACAGTAGTTTGATTTTACAAAGAAAAAAGGAACACGTTCCTTTATTACAATGACAGACAATAATTGCAATATTATTGATATCTAGATTACGCCCTGTATACAGAGCATGTTCCAAGACGCGCTAAGCTCGACATTCCAACAAAGCCGAGCTCAAATTTAACTGATATACCGGGCCTAAGCAAAACCTCCTTGTGATCTAGGAGGTTTTGGCGTAAGCAGGCAAAAGAGCAACATTAAGTGTATGATATCAATTAATTGTGACCATTATTGTATTTGGGCCCTCCCATCAAAGGATCGGCCCTTTGAAAATTATTCGAGCTTCGTTGTTGGGAGAAAGTATAATCGGCGCCAAGCAATTTTATGCACATTTATAAAAGTGCAAAACTATTGTATTGTCGAACATGGGTCGCCTCATGGATTGATTTGACCCTTTCGAAGCGGTATACTTAACCCCTTATCGAAGCTTGATCCCATGGAATTCCGTACTCTTAGCTTGATCCGATCTCGAAGTGATCCGCTCGGAGTGGCTCGCACCGAACATCGTAAAGGGGGAGGTGTTTTGTTTCTAAAGTGGCTGCATACGTTTGCGGCAAAGGGTCAAAGTGGTTTATGAAGCGATTCATCACCGATAGTGTGTTCGTTTTGCTTTTTTATGAATGCGCAAGCAGTTGCTTGGCGTGGATAATATTTTTCTTAATATTGTAGCTCGAGTAACTAGACGTGTTATCTACGTGTTGCAAATACGGAGCGGCTCTAGTCAGGACGTAGCCGTTGATGTTATCGGTGATTGGGTGTTTATTGAAATTGTTTATTCAATAGATTATAATTGAGGTAAAAATTAATATACATTACATTGTTCTAATTAACCGTGTTTAGTGATCACATATGATTTGCCACATTCTTCAACCTTTCTCTTTCTCTCCCCGCTCCTTTCAGCCTCAACCACAACAAACATACCTCACAGGCTCCGGACAGTAAGGACTAGTACGATAATTTATCTAGATGCGTAATAGCGATGATTTCAAAAATATTAGATTTCAAAGGGCATAAAAATGCTGCTCTGGGCGCCATTTAGTTCATGTTAAACTTGTTATTTGAATATATGTAGGAATAAATATTTAAGGCTAAACTGAATCATGCAACCATTCTAAAAAATATTTTCACTCCTCTATTAATATTAGTTGATTATTAAAAACTGAAGTATTACATTCCTACCATTTATGTACTTAACTCATTTGAAGTAGGTACCTACCTTTGTAAATCTATCAAACTTTTTTGTGGAAAGCACAAAGAACTGTTAAATTAATTATAAATTCTCAAATATACCACATTATGTAAAAAGGGGCATAGTGCAATTAGTATAAATATTCTGAAAAACAGAAATGTAAATTTATTTTCTTAGTAATTAGAATCACTCTTTTCTGACATTTGACGTGACATTTTGACGAGAAGGAAGGTACTCTACTGGCCCTGATTTGACTCGTTCTTACAAAAAACAATACGAAAGGGAAGAACTGTTTAGACATATGCTTAACACGCCAATCATCGTGATTACATGTTGTTAAATTAATAGAAAAATAACTGTACATTTAACTGGTATCAACAGTTTTAATCCATGGAGATGAATATTATATCTTCTTCTTTGTTTGTTTGCTTTTAATTTCTAAGAATCAATATTTCTCTATATAATAAAAACTCTTCATGATAATAATTACAATTTTTTCATTCAAAATACAAATGTTTATTCAAGCTTAAGGAACTAATGGACATATTTTGTTAAATGACATGTTTAAAAAAATAAAGATAATCTATGGCAATGTTTTACTAGATCAGATACTTATGTTTTTTATGCTAAACTTTCTATACCTAATTGCTTGAAATATGAATTAAAAATTTACTATAAGCAGAAATTTGTTTGTTTCTTAAGTAACAACAAATGTTGAATTCTGTGCTTTCAAGATTATGAAATTAACACAAAATTATCAGTACGGAATTTCTAGATCAATTCTATTTTAAGATTGTCATATAATTTTTCATCCGCTGTGGAGTTCAGAATTATCCATTTAACTGTAAAAAATAAGAAAGACGCCATATTCTTGGTTGCATATTTTCAATTGCTCCATAAAACAAAAATTTTTTGGTAGACGGGTGAAATATAATATTAACCAAACGAAAGTTTAATACAAAAACCTAAACCCTAAAAACCATCAGATTCTTTAAAAATCAACCTACATACATTCGAAACGTATTATTACGATCGAATTTTACGTTCGAACCTCAAGAAATCTGGTTGATTTTGGTATTTAAGTACACACATATCTACACATATGTAGGTACCTGCTCACTAGCTTCTCTATACACCGGCTTCGTGCAATTAAATTTCAATCAGTCTTTGTCTTCACTATGTACGTACTGCACCTACCTGCCCCGCTGGCCCCTGGGTCGTCCAGGAGTACATCTAACTTACAAGATCATTTTGTTTGTTTCAGGTAAGTGGAGGAGAGAAAGTCCCATGACTTAACTCGGAGCCGGAAGAAATGGTACAATTCATTTGCTATTTTACGAATTGAAATACAAAGATGATGCTTGACATGAGTATTAAATGGACAATTGACACAGTCAATTGTTGGTTCAGGGTTGGTATTAACGATTTGTAAGTAAAGGAGAATGTATACTGTATTTTAATTACTTTTTTATTGGATAAAGTTGATCATTTAAAAACATTATTTGATAAAGTGGGCCTGACTGGGTGGCTTATCCGTGCTGAAGCCACACTATCCATAACGATTTCCAGCGGGGTTCCACAGGAGACTCGTTTGGGACTATTGTTATTTTATAGGTTCATATACGACATAATTACAGTTTTTGACGAACTAGAGATATTTAATTTCAATAATGATTTTAAAAAAAATTACATAACTCTTTCCGAAATAAAAAAAAGAGTCAAATCTCGTGATGTTGCAAGTGTGGAGCTTCCACACCTACTTATTAGCGAATTTTAACGAGATAAATTAATTAATCTCAAACTAAAAAAGTGTGCCTTTTTTGCCTCCTACGTTCTATTATGTATTGAAGAGGCCTTTTAAATATTTGGGATGTGAATGATTTTAAAGATTTAAAACCAAATATTTTGATAAAATGTTTCTTATTTCATCAATTCAATAACAACATATAATTAATATTAAAAACATTTTTGAGTCAATAGGTATCTAAGAATTACTTGTGCATTAAGTTAAAACATTGAATAACAACATCACAGAATTTTTTTATCAGTTTCTAAAAATATTACTGATTAATGTTTCGAAAAAAGTAATCAAACGTATAATTCCGTCTAGTACCTCATTACTGTCAAAGACCAAAAGATCATTCACCTGCAGCAGCATCTCGATGGACCGCTGCGCCGTTCCTAATGCGTTTTTAAATATAACTGTGATATCCCATACTTTGGCCTTTTTTGTTAACAATGTTTAAGAAATAGCTCTATCGCGGTGGTTTTTTTCCTCTCGTTCGTCTCAGCATCCTCCTTTGCCCGGGGCTGCCTCAAGGTGGCTTCAAAAGGTCGAATATTTCGTCTATTCTTTCGGAGATGTTTTAGAATTGTGGAGTGATATGATTCAATACTTCTGGTATGGAAAAAACTTACTGTTGAAGTTTTAAGTAATGTTCTGATCGAGAGTTAAATAAAATGCTTTCATTTTAAGTTATTTTCTTTGACAGCAACATACAACGCAGCTTATAACACTTTGAAGCAAATTGGTACCAATAAGCCAAGGAACCCCCTAAATCTTAATTAACAGATTTGATAATTGATCAACGGTTAAAGAGTTAATGTGTAATTTGAGTTTTGGAGTGCATTATTGATTTTATTATTAAATAATTATTTTTCACCATATTTCGTACCTGGCTGCGTTCGTATTTAATTCTCACCCTTATAGTAATATTATTTAACCACGGATGACATTTTTGTAGAATTATTTTCATCTGCCAGTATGTCATGGGTGCTAATAGGGGAGAAATCTATTTCTGTAGCATTAAATCACAGTGTGATTTGAACAAATGAATAATGGATACAATTACTGTGGCGAACTCCTCAAGTCTACTTAAACTATTCACTTTACAATTTAATTTTATACATTATAGTTTTTATACACTACTTATTACCTTACTTTTTACCTATTTTCTTAAATTTTACTAACATTTATACTGTTATTCTTCATGTTGTTGTACTATTATAAGTATGTCAATTATGTTAATGGCACGTGTTGTGCCGTATATGTGTAAATAAATAAATAAATAAAAATGTAAGAGTACCTACTCGACATGAGGCATAAGAACCCATTTCACTGTCACTGTTTACAAATATATTATGTAGCATATATACATAGTTTAGCAAACGGATATTGAAATAATATCGACATTTTTAACATAACGAATTCGATGTAAAAAATCTTGACCTATTAACCATTTTTATAGTTCAGTTGTGCAACTTGATTCGCTTTATGCCTTGGCATCGTATCATATATGGTAGATACATTATTGTTGAATTTTCATTTCTCGTCTTTATTCGTAATTTTTAAAGTGACCATCACAATGCTTTAAGTATTGTTCGAAGTTACCAATGAATTTCCTTTCTTAAACTTTTTACAAAAAAATCAATGTAGTAAATACATCTTACCAGATACTTTAATTTGATATTCAATTCAACTAAAGTTACTCATGATGTACTTTACATCTTAAGGCGATGCCATACGTAGTAATGCAAAATCATGTTTTTTGATTTGAAAATTTGGCCGCCTAGAAATGTTTCAGATGCTTTGATTAAATACTTCGAGTAGAATACATCTTGGCCTTTGAAATAATTGAGTATTTTTTAGATAAATCTTTTTGTAAGCCCAGAAAAAAATAGTGTAAAGGCCTATGAAAAATGCTTTAAAGTTCAAAATCTCCTACTTACGAACCCATTTTGGGTTATGATTTTATTGTTCAATGTGGCAAATTAAGTTATTTATAAAATGATCGAAAAAAATTTAAATATTTATGCCTGCACATCCACAAAATAACATAAAAGGCACTTTTTGGCCATGTTTTTTTCTTACATAAATCAAAACAGGCGGATGGTGTTAAGCGGGAATTTAAACCTTATCGCCATCTACGTAAGGGTTGTTATTGATAGCGGCTCAATTTAAAATATTACACGACGTAGTGCATCGCCTTAAGGGGGTTTTTTCCCTTTCCTATAAGTTTTAGAGAGTTTTCTCATGACAGTATCCATCAATCAAATAACACATTGTAGCAAAAAACAACATCCCAAATTACATTGTCTTTGAGTTAACAGGTATTTCAACACAATTATTATAGTATTTCACACACTACCTGCATTCTATGTTGTGTTGGTTCCAATTGTACCTACTAAATAAAAATATTACTAAATAATAATTGTTTTATTATTTTTACTGAGGTAAAACAGGTTACTTTTTTACAGTCAGAATATAGATAAACATATACAAATTTATCATCTGGAGTTGCCATACAGATCTCAGTAGTAATGTAGTTATCTCATTGGTACAAAATTCAAAGGTTGCAGTGCAAGAACAAATTAGATTTCATTTGTACGGGTAGATTCACATGAGATACAACGCTGTAATATCACGGTAACAAAATTCAGAAAAAATGTCGCTTAAACGTTCGGGCCATGTAATGCTAGTATATTATCTGTCACCAAATAATAGGTCCTCCTACAACTCGTTCTATTTCATTGTATATTAAGGTTAGACGTATATAATACCAGATGTATATACCTAATAGAAACATTTACAGAGAGAGAACACCATGCCTTGACTTTTCATTTAAAAGTTTGCTATGGACTCTCGTATAGTTTGAAATTATTCTCCAAAATAGAAAACCGCCAAACCGTTTAGGACGGGTTGTTTCGGAGAATTTGAACAATTCTTCAAATTTCAAAGTTAATTTTCAGGTTCTGTGAAAGATTTTTTCAAGTTCTGTTTTTATTTCAGTTCTGTCAAGCAACTACCCTATGCTGATATAATAACAGAACTTGAATAGGACTTTCACAGAACCCGGAAATCAACATTGAAATTTGATGAATTGTTCAAATCCTCCGAAACAACCCGTCCTTAGATTTGCCAATTTTTTGAAATAATTATTTTTATCTAAAACGAAAAAAATGAAGTGACAAAATTCTTTATAATACGTTAGTCTAGTTAATTTTTTTTAGTTACGTATGAACTAGTTAAAACAGTTTATAAGTGATTTTACATACTTTAACTATATTTGCGTCCGAAATTTTATTATTTTTCATTGAGTATTTTGATGTCTTTCGTCTGCCTTTAAAACAGTATTTCACTATGGGATAAGTTGAAAAAACAGCGAATCTATTTGAAATTGAATGTCAAGCGGGGATATTTTGATGATACTATAAAGTCGTACTTTGTTGAGAACAGGTTTGGTGACCAGATCTGATTAGCTAAGTGCCAGGTACTTTTCCAACTTTTCTCGTTTCCTATCTCTCTCCATTTCATCAGCCTCTCAACGAAAAAATAAGACAAGTTGTCACATTGCATTTTCCATTTTTATAGTTTTTGGATGAAGACCGTTAATACACGGGCAAAGCCGGGTCATCAGGTATTATTATATAACGAAGAAAATTTTAGCTAATTTAAACCTAAAAATTAGATATACATTTAAAGTATATTATTAATAATATCATTTCCTGTCGGAAACGTGTGTGCCACGACAGAGTAGTATAATAATATTAACAAAGTTATGAAACACCGCGTAGGTATGCGGTGGACGAGAAAAAACCGAGAGGTTACATAAATTCAGCGCTGTTTGCCGAGAAAATAATAATTATATTTCATGAAGGATTTGTTACGCCACTGACAGTTAGAAGATGCACGGCCCTGGACTCTGTATGCCTTGGGGCGGGAAACAAGAGATAAACAAATAAATGTTTGACAAGAATAACCCACAAGTATGACTTATTCTCAATTCTCAACGGTTGAATCGATATCTATGGATATTAAATGCACAAAGGTGATTTGTTACAATTAAAAATATATAATTAGTTTTAGAAGGGTTTATGGCTTTATTTTGTAAGAGATATAAAATTATTTAATAATACTCACTACTAGTGAAATAACTTATTGAGTAAAACCTCAAATTGTAATACACATTAATTGATCGAATCTAGAAATCGAACACAGAATCTTCAGCTTCGATTTCTAGATGAGATCGAATCTTTTTCTGATTTTTCTCTTTCAAATTTTTCGTTTATCATTATCAACAAAATCAACATTAGCGACGCCACCAACTGCAGAGTTAACCGTACCAAGCTGTGTCTTATACATTAGCGACGCCACAAACTGCAGAGTTAACCTTATCAAGCTTTATCTTATACATTAGCGACAACACAAACTGCAGAGTTAACCGTATCAAGCTGTATCTTATATATTAGCGACGACGATAACTGCAGAGTTAACCGCATCAAGTTGTATATTATACATTAGTGACGGCGACAACTGCAGAGTTAACCGCATCAAGATGTATCTTATACATTAGCGACGACAACAACTGCAGAGTTTACCGCATATAAGAAAGTGAAATGTAAATTTCTTTTAACTTAATAAATAAAATTAAAAAATGGCATAATAAGATTTTTCGAATAATAGTGTTCCTAAAGGTAGGTTTTTACTTTGTGATGACGTAGTCAATGAATTTAAGTAATTAGAAAGTTTAGTTTTTAAATTATAGATGTTTAATTTAAATTATTAACTTAAATTTCAATAAGGATTAACATTTGGACTGGGGTTTAAGGGTAGTGAGAAGGGGGTGGTGGAAAGGGGAGGTGGAAGGGGGTACTTTCTATTAGATTAAAGGAATGATTTGAGCTTTTATATAATGAGAGATACTGTCATACTCGCACAAAAATAATCTCAAACAAGCAACAAATGCATTTCAGCAGGTACTTGTCATTTACTTGTAATTTCATGTATATTTTACCCGAAGGTTAAATGTTTAAACTAACATATTATTGCTCTTAAGTTGTCCCAAAATGAGTGCTTATCGTGCACAGGCGTCATAATGTCCATATACTAGATACCAAATGTATGTAGCTATGTTCAGTTACAGGCGTCATAATATCCATATACAAGATAAATGTATGTAGCTATGTTCAGTTACAGGCGTCATAATGTCCATATACAAGATAAATGTATGTAGCTATGTTCAGTTGCAGGCGTCATAATGTCCATATACTAGATACCAAATGTATGTAGCTATGTTCAGTTACAGGCTTCATAATGTCCATATACTAGATACCAAATGTATGTAGCTATGTTCATTTACAGGCGTCATAATGTCCATATACTAGATACCAAATGTATGTAGCTATGTTCAGTTGCAGGCGTCATAATGTCCATATACTAGATAAATGTATGTAGCTATGTTCAGTTACAGGCGTCATAATGTCCATATACTAGATACCAAATGTATGTAGCTATGTTCAGTTACAGGCTTCATAATGTCCATATACTAGATACCAAATGTATGTAGCTATGTTCAGTTACAGGCGTCATAATTTCCATATACTAGATACCAAATGTATGTAGCTATGTTCAGTTATAGGCTTCATAATGTCCATATACTAGATACCAAATGTATGTAGCTATGTTCAGTGTAAAAATTTTTTTTAAAAATTCTTATAAAGTTGGGATCTTCTGACTTAGTTAACTTATGTTCAGAATCCCGTATCTGCCATCTTGCAAATATATCTCCTTGTTTGTTCTGGAGAAACCTGCTTTCAGACACCAGGAAATATGGATGGCCATAATGAAGGAATGCGATGTTTCGACAAGCTGAAATTCTCTCCAATAATGAAGATATACACATTTAACGTTTTGACAGCGAGCTTTTAAACTATAAAGTGATAAATATTATTTGCAAAAAATATGCCTTTAAATATATGACGGACCAACTAACCTTACTCTTAATATTTTTAATAATATTTGCCTAAAACTAACATTGATATATTTTCGGGTTCACTGCCCATATTTAAAAGGAGCATCAAGTCAATGATATAATAATCTAATAATATTGTTTGTTTCAATAATATAAAACAAATAAATACAAAAGGGCAAACGTTTTTTTTTCAATAAATTAGGGATGCTGTAAATAGGAAATAAATAAATTATACCCACGTACCTACTTATCAACACTTCTTGATTCCTTCTTACTCGGAGTAGGAAAGTATAAGAAAGATATTAAAAAATCAGGGAAGCGATTGAGCTGAAAAGTAGTTGCATTAATCTGGAAATTCTACACTAAAACTACTCAGATAATTTTATGAAGTCAGATATTACAATTCGAGAGTTTTTAGTGCATCACCTTTAGATTTTCTGGTGGATAGTGAGGAAATGCCTTCATAAATTTAATTTAATTTAAAGAATCTCATTTTGCGTCCCATTCTAAGTTAATTAATGTAAAACAAACTCTAAGCAACAATCTTGCTTGAACCAACTATGTAACAAATACATTAACATGACATTAAAAGTGGACATCTTCAATAGCGGGGGGAATAAACATAAAAATTCATAAAATTATGTTTTCTGAAATATCATGATTCACGAGTAGCTTTTCTGTTCTTGTTTTTACAATTCTGTTATGAATTTAATTTGTTTATATGTTGTCTTCTCATTTTGTAACAATATTATGGTTTTTGTTTTATGTAATTCTGTTCTGTAAATTCTTATCACAACGAGAAAATCTATTATCGGTTGTATGCTTGGTATGATGTAAGAAGTCATAAAATTCAACTATTCATTTCCCAAATGAAAAAAAAAGTTTTATTCCACCTCGAAAGTTTTTCGCATATCTGTAAATTCATTTAATTGTTCAAAAACGTATGAGTAAGCATTTGAAAACATTAATTATACATGTTACGTAAAATTAAAATAAGAAAAGTAAATGTTACGTACTACTGTAATCGATACGTAGGTATGTAGTTATAGTCGCCATTCGAGCAATTCGATTTGGTTCTGACCAATGGCAAAGGCTGCCCTTTGACTGGAATCTGCTGCACTAACTTTACATTGTATTATTGTACATGGTATGGTAATTGTAACCAAATACCCATCGTTTTGTAAATAATACAAAAGGAATATAATCGATTTCATGTTAATGCTTAACCATACAAGTGTACTAAACCACTTGAAACCATAAACCCAGGGGTATCGAACAATGATCACGCCATGTCTACGGTGAATTGAAAGGCGATTCTCATGGGTACATATATATACCGGTACAATTTATTGGGTACATTTGTGTACACAGTGGATTAGGAAGGGTTAAATGGAATTAAACGTTTCCTAATGTCTTCTGGTACCTGTCGGGGAAGTTTATTGTTTTGCAAATAAATGAAGAAAAATACTAATGAATTATTAATTTGTTTTTTTGGTGAAATGTATTTGAATAATTTAGCTACGCTAGGGAAAGGTTACTTTCCTGTAAATGTAAAGGTTTTTAAAATTTATTGGTATGACTCTGTTATAAGCGGTAAAAAAATAGAAGATTACTGAAGTTAATTTGAAAGGGAGATAATATATATGTAAATTAGAACGACAGAGGGGACTCTTTTTATGTGATTAACGAATTAGAGTTCTAACCACCCGAAGTCAGTGGAATTATGGCTTTTCTACTCTGAGTAGCTGTGAGGCTGAATAACGTGGAAAGCGAAAGTGATGGGAAAGAGGAGAGTTATAAGTATGTACTTAGCTATTCGTATCTGGTTACTAAACAAGGCTAAAGCCATTTATTTGGCCAGTATCTTCCATTAATTTGCTGTTATTTATTCATCTATATCTAAAGTTGTTATACAATGACTTCAGATGTACAGGGTACTTAATTAAATAATTTATTTATTTTTAACTTGATGAAAAAACATGAAAATTATACCTAGTACCCAAAGGTAAAATACAAAATATACCAAGTAAACAAAAGTAAAATACAAAATAAACCTAGTACACAAAAGTAAAATACAAAATATACCCAGTACACAAAAGTGAAGTAAAAAGTACCTGCAATTTCTAAAGGTTTACTTTTTATCAGGAATTTATAAAGTTTTTTTCCAAATAAAATTCTTCTAATCGATGCACTTAGTGACGGCATTATTTATTACATTAAAAGGACACATAACTTAGTTTACATCAATTTATTTTTATTTACACAATCTATATGTTTCGCGAACACTGTTCGCTTCATGTACGCGTACACTAATGTTAAAGTAAATTATTAATGTACTTACAAAAAACATGTAGATTGTGTACATAAAAATAAAATGATGTAAACTAATCAAAGTGGTAAAACTAATAAATCATCTAGGAGTGAGTCCTTTTTTATCCTATATCCTATCTGGGCTTAACTTATGTTCCAGAAGCCCAGATTTAAAATATTAAAGAATACTGTCCTTCGAGTTCAGCGGATGCGTAGAAATTTAACTATCCCCATATAATATAATTGCAGTTGACACAGTTTTGGGATTAGTCCTTCGAGTGTGTTGCAAAGGGATTATCTCAGCATCACCTTCCAATACCAACTCGTGCAGTGGAATTGCAGTTTCTCGACACGACTAAGTTATTTGTATTTTTTTATAAAAAATATTAACTAATTTCGAATGGCCAACCTTCTCAGAAGTAATGCTAAATTTCTGTTCGATTAATATGAATATAACATGTCTTGTATTTTTATATCATTGGATAGATGTTGATTTTTCAAGTTAACCAACATTTTCTTCTTTTTAAAGGCAATGCTCCTAAGGTAACCATTTCGCATCGCAAACCCCGCAAAAATATAATATCTGGTCTGCGCTGCTAAATATAATACAAATTTACATTATTAACATTAATTTTGAAAAATCAGTCGTAATATTTAATCCTGTGGAATGTAATCTTCAATCCAGAATCCACGGTATAAAATTTCACTCCATGAAAGCAACAGTTCTTCTGTCTCCTTTCCGCCCATCTCACAATAAATTTTCGCCATTGGATGGGTGACTATCTGCGGTCAGCGAAGTGGGCTAGAGGCAGCTCTCAACCTGATAGTATCATGTTCTTTACCTGTCTGCGGTTTCTGCGCTCCTGGCACGATCGCTCATTAAATACCGATTAGTAGAGGCTTTCGAGGAAAAGCACGACGAAAAATATGACTTCAATTGTAATTACCTTTGTTTGCTTTAACATTTTTATTAATTTTATAATATTGAAGCTCTTGGTTGTATCAATTTATGCAGTACGAATAATATTTTATATTTTATTCATAGATCTTGTGTTCTTTGAGACAGGTTGTTTACCTGCGAGTGGTATCAGATTTATTGTAGTTACTAGCGCAAACCGGAGAAAAATCTTGGGATATATATATTTTTAAATATATTTATTGGGCACATCTATATAAGTAGGGCTTACACTTCTCACTATGGATATCATGTGTCGAGATAAGATAGTATAGAAATATATTATTTCTACAACAGTTACATTTAAGGTTAATTTAGACGAGTATATTTTTTTTAATAAGTAAGGAGCAAAAATATTAGTTATTTATTTAATATTAACGGTATAAATATACCATAAACAATGATAACATGTCACAGTTAAAATCGTAGAAATATTTTAAAAAAAGAATTACAAATATATGTGGCATTTGATTGTGAAATGACATTAGAGAGTAAGTAAGTAAGTAAGCAAGAGATACAAGTACATAAGTTTCTATAGTGCAAATAAGGTAGAATTAGATTAAATTAATATTGATTGAAAAGATTTGATAGCATAGCCCTCTTGTACCTACCTTGCGTGCAGTTAAATAGATCTGCCACATCTGCGTATCTATTACTAACTTCATGCAACCTAGGTACAAGCGAGTGTTTGGAATACTCAGTCCTGATATTGTTGCATTTAAACAAAATTTTAGAACGAGTAGCTCTCGTGGGTATATGGAATTCAATGAGGTTAATTAAATCAGGACTGTCTATACTACCTATATACCTATACTATGTTATAATTAAATCAGATTGGTATTGGTAAGAAAAATTGAATTAGAGAAAAATATTGTAATTATTATAATATTTCATTTATTGTAGGATTTGTGATGTTGAAAGTATTTGTGAACAAAATATTTGTCTCAGGATCATTGCCTTTCAAATGAAGAAATTTACCTTTCGAATGTTAGTAAACTTGAAAAATTTCTTTCAAACAATTGAACAAGAGAAATACCCATTTCAAATGAAGAATTATTGATTAATTAACTAATTTTAGTACCTACTTTATCGCTCGTCTAATATGATTTTTACTTATAAGTTCCAATTTTCAAAATGATAAATTCATTGTAAGAATAATGTTACGCATTACATAGGAATACAATTTAAAATCACGATCATGCAAGGACAATCAAAATTAGTGTGGTTAATATTATGCAGCATTTTAAATGGGTTGAATGTTATATATGAGCAAGTGCTTTCTGAGGCCTTTGCCCAGTATTTCATATACCTAGCTACTATACGTAACAAGTTAAGTTATAGATAAAATATGTATTAAAAAAAACGCAATTGTTTGTTTAACAATTCAAAATAATTTTTTTTGATGAAGATGACTTTGTAATTCATAGACTGAAAAAGCGGTTTTTTGTTTTTGCTTTATGATAATACAAATATGTTTCATATACTTAAATGTGATGACATAAGGCCGGTTTTATAGCAATTATCTTCATCTTACTAAATACACGATCTCACGTTTTTTTACTTTATTTAAACTTCACGTCTAGAATGCCCCGAAAAAGCCGAATTCGATAAAGCGAAATAACATAAAATTTAACATCATAATCCAAATTACACAGCGAGCTTCTGTAATTTGTTTGCCAATATTTAATCATAAGGATGATATGGTAATGATCGTTGCCCTCTGCCGCAGAATGATGCTGGAGTATTGAAATCTCGGATACTTAAATTTGCATCTCGGTTGCTCTCAGTAATCAGGTGTTCCGGTGAAATGATCGGTTTTGGAACTGGCGTAAAACACAGTGGCTGCTTTTGTGTTTATGGCGGGTGTTCATACTCTTCTCTCTTCTGCAACCTTGGGATGCTGCGTGGGTCCTCGATGAGATGATTAGATGACGCGTAGGGAAAAAAGGATTCATCGAAGTATGCTGATTCATTATTTGACTACTTTCCAGCTACAGTGAGTTTCCAAGTGAGACAGTTAGAAAAAAAAAGTGGGTGTGTCAAGCCTACGCAAGACAGAAGTGAAACTTCTAGTATTCCTCTCTCTCTATTTTCATTTCATCATCTCTATTTTCTCTCTTAGGTTAGTTTGAAAATTAGAGGTTAAATAATTCAACGACGAAGCATGGATTTGCTTTTTCTAATATTTTCTTATAGATGAATGACGTTCGATTAATGTATAGTTCCAAAAATTTTCAATTTATTCACAAGTATACAATATTACATAAATAACAATATTACAATTAAAAATTACAAAGAAATTACAATGACAATGATGTGTTCATCACCTCTATCTCGTCACTACTCATTTTTAACACTGAAATTCTGTACCAAACCGTATGAACCACAATCAATTACGTATTTCACTCGTATTACACTCACGACGCAGTATACTAACCAAGCAGCTGATGCTTGGCGTGGCGCAGTTCGCTGGTGTCTGAGAGAGAGGAAAGAAGAGAAGAGAGAGAACGTTCGTGAGCGGCTCCCCCACCTCAACAAGCGCATATGGTGAGAGAGGGACAGTGAACGGTGAGCGGTGGTGGGGGTACCCGCATTTTCGTGTCGATCCTGACTCGGTTTTACTCCGTCCCCGAAAATCCATTACGCGCCTAAAGAAGTTTCACTTCAAAAAGATGGTGCATATTCCAGCTAAGATAAAAGACTGCAAGGAAGATCACTACGGAGAAATGAAGGCACAATAATAGATAACAACGAATAACAGATCATAATCTATGGTAGAAAACGCTGGAAAGATAGGAAGTAGTTTTAAAAGTAAGCAACCTGTTTTGATGTAGCAAAAACTATTGGACGGTCACACTATAGAATTTCCACAAGTTGGTGATTGGAAGGCATGGTATGGGTACCGCCAACCGGGAACCATTTACTGGGTAAACAACACGTCTGCTATTAGCAGGGGTTTCCGGGTTCATTGGGCGAGGTTGTCCATACCTATGCATCTGCTCATCTACTGCGTGGCGGGTCGGATCAGGAAAGAATGGTTGAGGGAGACCTATTAACCTCTCTAGCAGAACTCCCTCGACCCATCGCCTAGCACCGCAGTGGGAGGGATGGATTCATCCGTCCGTCACTCCTGGACACACTGATCTCCCACCAGATTACTTTCCACCCCTATTACATTCATAACTTCATCAAAAAAGAGCTTTCTGTAATTAACCCAGCCTCAGAACAGACTTTGTCTAGTGAGGAGGGTAAGGAGAAAAATCATGTATGTACATAAATAATAATAAATAAACGCCCGGGTTGCCGGCACTGAAATTAAATTAGTCATAAACTTTCTGTATGTTATATTATGTTATATATTATTATTATTTTTTTATTTAGTAAACAAACAGTCATTTATATATTTAGCATAAACAGCAAATAGTATTATACAAATAATTTTCCATTAATTCTAGTCGTTGATTCAATATTTGCACCTATACAATATATTTATAAATGACGAAGAAATATAAAGAAACATTATAAGGAATTACAAAATGTTATAAAACAATTAAAGAAAATTATTGGTAATACCGTTTTCGCATGATTTTAATAAAAACAATAAAATAAACTAAGATGATAGGATTAATTCATAAAATAAAAAAAAAATAAGTTATCAGTTTAGTAAGTTGCATTTTATTTGTTATATAAAAAAATATATAATATATACATCAGTAGATACAATAAATACTTATCATGCGTTACAAACATAATACAGAAATACACGGTGTCCGGAAACTCGTAGTACAAGCGGGAAACTGGAGAATCTACACCACATGGGGAACCCAAAAAAACATAAAGTTTTTTGATTTGAGCATTTTCACAAAAAAAAAAATATATATATATTTTTCGGCTATTTTAGGGTTAAAGTTTTTTCTGGTGTTTAGGGTTGAACAACATATGATTTAACCCTGCAGAGCAGAAATATTTTATGATTACACCGGGTTAAATGAAGGGTGATTTCAAAATAATGCTTCAAATCCGAGTTTCTTCATTTGTTTTACTTTCAAATAGTTTTAATTAGTTGGGTACTTTGATCTTCAGTAATAATTTATAAGAATATGATTAAAAAAAATTAAAAAAAAAAAAAAAAAAAATCATCTTCAAACTCGATTTACTCGATAACGAAAGCTCAAATCCAAAATAATATACTACAAAATCGACTCCAAATGTGATGTAGATTCACCAGTTTCCCGCTTGTACTACGAGTTTCCGGACACCCTGTATATAGATATTATTACACAACTAATTATTTTTGCTTTGATGCAGGATGGAAAGGTTTTTGATAAGTCGATAAGGTCTGTATATATGTACTAACTACTCTTATTTTCAGCTCCGCTTTTTAAATCACTATTTGAGTTACCAGTTAAGCAGTCCGCTTCGGGCGCCGACTTGCCAATTCGCCAAGGAGCCAAGGGGACAAAAAGGAGCCAATGCGCTGATAATACCTAAAGCCTAACACAGCGCCCTTGAGGTTTTTACTAGCGCCAGGCGCCGTTTGGCTCAGGGTCGACCCCGGGTGTAGCTTTGAAACATTACTGAACTGTCCAGAATCGAAACGTTCGTTGAAATTGCCTGACCCGTGTTTGGTGACCAGTTCTGAATAGCAAGGTACTACGCTTTCTTTCGGCTTGTCATCGACTCCAGTTAATTGGGAGCAGTTTGAACTCTTGTGATGCATTCACAACAAACACAATATATAGGTAGGTATGCTGTTACATCGTGCATCCTATGGTGAGTAGGTACCTCCATATATCAGATACAACTAAATACTAGATATAAGTTTCCCATGGTAAACATTGAACACGTATTAAACTGTTGGGACGTGAATGACCTCAGTGATTAGGACAGACTTTGATTGAGGGCCCGCGGCCCGATTAGGCCCCTCGGCCCGAACCCGACCGCGGCCCACCAGACACCAGACATGTTAATTATAGGGCGCTTAGTCAACACACTCTTCAAGCCGGTACTATTATAAAACCTACCTATTGCTATTCTAACCTAACCTCAACTTACCTCCCGGTCTGGTCTCAACAACAAAATAATGATATGGATCAACTACTATGGTGTTTTGTTTAAAAAGAAATGTAAAAAATCTCAATTTATCTTGTATGTAGGAATGCGCCTACATGATACACCTAGTTAACTGAATTTCAAAATATTTAATAGCATCAACAAATCAGTTACAATTTTTAAAATGGAAATTAAAATAAATTCTGTTAAAAATATTATATTATAGGTCGGTACCACAGATCGTAGTGAGTCAAGTACCCACTTTATTGCTTTTCTGAAATCTCGAAACAAACAGTTCCAATTTTTAAATTGACAATTAAATTCAAAGTGAAATGAGTTCATTGAGCCAGATTTCACGCAGAAATAATTAACGCCCATCACGGACATCGAAATGAGTATGCTTGATAACTGTGTCCAGCGCTGCCCTGGCTTTATTCTGCTTTGAGGGGTGGGAAAAGGAAGGAGGTGGTTTTTTAAAAACTCGTCTAGACAATGACCTTCCTCTTGTTTTGAGTGTCGAGTGTGCAAAATTTCATCAATCTATGAACATGCCCACAGACACTCTTATTTATATATGATTTTATATACCAGCTGAACTAGAATATATACGAGTAACGAGTATGTACGAGTTTTACAATAAGTTTTCTACATCTGATGTAGACAGTAATATCCCTCTAATTTTAAACATTCTAAGTAAATCGTTTACAAATTAGCTTACGTATTTTAGTCGTTGTTTAATAATAAATCGTAATTGAACCCTAAAATTCCGGTACCAAAGTCAGCCTCCTTGTCACCATGTTACCGAGGGCCTTGTACTAATTTTTGAATACTTATGATGTCCACTTAAAAGTAGATCATCAATGTTTACCCAATCAAATTGCACAGCAAACTAAACTGGGTGGTCTGAAAGTCATTCCCCGGGAGTATGTAATTATTAAAAAAGACATTACGAAAATTCATCAAAATATGGATCACTTTATGTAGCTTTAACTCACAACACGTTGACAAAAACAACTCATAAATTTTTATGCCAAAATATTATTAAACATACTAATTTCAGCTGTCGGTGCATCGGTGCTTGCGGTGAAGTGATGTGAAATATTCCTGCGTAATTCATAATGAACCTTTAATTTTATTTTAATAATAATTCTTAATTTGAAAGGTGTATTTTTTTTGATCGAATTTTTGACAGATATAAAAAAATCGAATATCTGTTTTTAAATGGAAAATATTTTGTAAATACAGCTTTACAAATCCTAAGATATTAAATATTGCAGTGATAGGGTCTGCGCTAGTAATTTAACATTTTGAAAGGAAGGTTACCCGTATTGAAAAGCACGTAGCAAGTACGCTCAAAACTTCACCTAAAGCTCGTTAGCAGGAATCCAGCGATGGCGTCGTAATTTCTAGAAACTGAAATAATTCATTTGTCTCAGTTCCTAATTTAAAATTAGACGAATGAATTAATTTGTTCAATTCACATCGCGCATGCGCATATGTCGGTCGGCTTCCTACAATCATAATAATTATTGAACGATTATGTTATTTAGACTTCAAAGAGCCGCACAACTTCTAAGAATCCTATTCTCAAAGCCGCCCAAGAACAAACATCCTTATCTTCTGCATCGGATCACAAGAGATGACACAATATTTTAATTTTTCTATCCCTTCAAACACTTTTCACAGACGGCGAGCTGAGACGCTACTGACGAGACGATTCTATGAATGATTTGATTTCAAGTAGGAGGAATTTCAGAAATGTCTTCAATAGCTTTGTAGAGACAATACTTCGTACTGAAATAAATAATGGGATATTTTCACAAATTATGAATACCGTTAAGAATGTGTGAAAGACTTTACTTTATTTTTCTGATTATTTATTTATTTATTTATTTAAACGCCATAAAATGGCTTTTACAATAGAGTGATACAATAAAGTGATTACAGAACAAGTAATGTGTACACAAAAAATATTGTTGAAGATGATACAGTTGTTAATAGAAGTGCAGTTAAACAATACATAATTAAAAGAAATATCTACTAGTATGGAAATAGTTGCATGAATGGTTTGTATAAAACCTGACATAAATCGAGGTATGAGGTGTTTATGATAATGAATAGTAATTAATATAAAGTGAATTCTATGAGCCTAGAATGTTATAATAATAGAGAATATTTTATTTGAACAGAATATTAACATGGATAAAAAGTGACTTTTTCACATGTATAATCTAGCAAAATATTATAAAAGAGTAATTAGTAGTGAGTTTATTGTTGCCTTCAAAATAAATTCTACTTGTTTCTAATTTCTAATTCTAATTCTACTTGTCAAAATTAATTCTAATTATTTATGTTTACAATACTAAAAATATCTAATTTTAATATTTTATTTCATAATTATTGATTTCTGTTGGTTTTGGATAAAAATGAAACAATTATTTTCTTTTTATTAGGAATATAATTAATGTAGCTTTTTTCATTTTTTGTTACATCAAACACAAAATGTTGGACCTTAAAATTACCAAAAAACATACGTCTTCAATTTGGGAGGCGGGTTTAGGTACCTCCGCCCCGGGAACCATTTAATAACCAAAACCACTACCATAGGTCACCACATAGGTGAGGTTTGATCAGGATGTATGTGGCTGCACACCAGCTGCGTGGCATGCCAGATTAGGAGAGGATGGTTTGGGGAGACCCTTTGACCTCTCCAACTGGTATCTCTTGACCCAACGTGTTGCGCCGCAGCGGGAGGGATAGATCATTCGTCCGTCACTCCTGGACACTGATCCCTAGAATCCTACCCAACCCTCATACCTTTTTCATTCCCATAATTGACTATCTTTCTTTTCACTAAAAAGGCCCCCCAAAAATTACACAGGCCATAAGGGAAAGTATTTTCCTCGGAACCTCCTTAGTGTAAAAAAATTTATTTGGTTCGAAAATCACTTGTTTGTTTGTAAGAATTAATTTATTAATCATTTTTGTGTTATTACCTACTGTCGGATACAAGTTAGTCTTATAAATGCTTCCTCATGCAATTACACCATGCTGAAACAGCGACTGTACCAGAGAAAAGTAAACCATTTGTTATGTTAGTGATATGTAGTTCAAATATTTTCTGCAAGGTCGTTTAAATAACACAAAAATAGATTAAGGCGAAGCTTAATGCTAAATCACTATTTTCGATTATTCCTTAATACGAATCGGTTTACATTACGAACACCATTAATTATTTTTAAGGCGATGCACTACGTCGTGTAATATTTTAAATTGAGCCGCTATCAATAACAACCCTTGCGTAGATGGCGATAAGGTTTAAATTCCCGCTTAACACCATCCGCCTGTTTTGATTTATGCAAGAAAAAAACATGGCCAAAAAGTGCCTTTTATTTTATTTTGTGGATGTTCAGTCATGAATATTTATTTTTTTTTCGATCATTTTATAAATAACTTAATTTGCCACATTATACAATAAAATAATTTCGTAAGTAGGAGATTTTGAACTTTAAAGCAGTTTTCATAGGCCTTTACATTATTTTTTCTGGGCTTATAAAAAGACTTATCTAAAAAATACTCGATTATTTTAAAGGCCAAGATGTATTCTACTCGCAGTATTTAATTAAAGCATCTGAAACATTTCTAGCCGACCAAATTTTCAAACCAAAAACACATGATTTTGCATTACTACGAATGGCATCGTCTTAAGTTAATTGATATATTTTTTATTTCTTAAAAAAATATTCAAAAAAGCATGAAAGCCACTTTTGCGCGTAAATCGACCTTTCTAGTCTCCGTTTGCCATAAGGCACGCTTAAATGTACACATGTTTAGATTGTGTATTCCTCTCATTAGTATTTATACTAAACATGAACTTTCTCAAGGAAATCATCCAACACGTTCATTAATATAATTAAAATAATAGCGTAATCGAATCAATTCGGGTACTATCACATGTGGAATGACAAATAATCCGAACAGCCCAAATCCCGGTCTTTCCCGCCTCATTTGTCGGCCCCTCTTAAAACGCTATTAAAAACCCATAAAGTCAGCTGCATCCAACTGGGGGAGGAATTGAAAAACGTGGCATCTCCACATTCATCAACTTGTCAGGGATGTCGGTTTAACTTCGGGTATGGCCATTAGACAGAAAACACCGTAACGCGTACGCCAGTTGATAAATAATAATATAATACGTAATTACACGTTTGGCTGTAATTAAATAAACTAATGTCTTTTTTTGGTTTGTAAGCGATATTTATTTGAAAATATCGTAGGTCTTAAAAATGAACTCTAACGTGTGTAGACACGTAGGTAGGTAGGTGATATGGAATTAAATGTAGTTTTTATGATTTTCGACCGACTTATGAATTTATCAGTGTTTTATGAACCGATTCATGAGTTCATAAACGTTTTACAACTGATTTACGAGTTTATCAAGGTTTCACAACCGATTATCAAATTTAGCAACGTTTTACAACTGATTTACGAGTTTATCAAGGTTTCACAACCGATTATCAAATTTAGCAACGTTTTACAACTGATTTACGAGTTTATCAAGGTTTCACAACCGATTATCAAATTTAGCAACGTTTTACAACTGATTTACGAGTTTATCAAGGTTTCACAACCGATTATCAAATTTAGCAACGTTTTACAACTGATTTACGAGTTTATCAAGGTTTCACAACCGATTATCAAATTTAGCAACGTTTTACAACTGATTTAGGAATCTATCAACGTTTTACAACTGATTTAGGAATCTATCAACGTTTTACAACTGACTTACGAGTTCATCAACGTTTTACATCTGTTTAACGAATCTATCAACGTTTTACAACTGATTAACGAATATATCAACGTTTTACGAATCTTTCAACGTTTTACAACTGATTAACGAATCTATCAAAGTATTTCAACGGATTTACGAATCCATCAACGTTTTACAACTGATTTATGAGTATATAAATGTTTTACAACTGATTTACGAATTTATCGATGTTTTAAAATGGATTTATGAATTAATTTTCATTTTAAAACCGATTTTCCGATCTAAAATTCTGATTTTAAATTTAGCGTAAAAGGAAATATTTTGTTCATGCTAAATGAAAAGCTCATGAACGGTGCCTTTGACCTAAATAAATATACACTGTTTTACGTGTAATACCATCGCATCTATTGCGCAGAAATTTGCGTCATGAGTTACGAAGCTTTCAAAGATGCATAAAACTCTAAAGAAGAAATAACGACGTGCAATATTATTTGTTCCACATTTTTTAAATGTTCAATAAGGTAAAATTCTGTTGAAACAGAAAAGTAAAACTGGTATTTCTGTGAATAATATTAATTTATTTAACAAAATCGTAATATATTAAAATTGTCGCTTATGTGTTTTCTTTGACCCATCTCATTTTATCAAAGACACATGCCTACCATCATGTTATTGCCGTAGGTGAAATTTGACGTAAAAACATATTCCGTGGAATCGGGTGCCTAGCAGTGCCTACCTATCTAATGTTACGGAAATCTATGGGATAGTCGTTGTTTTATTTTTATTTATCTTGTCTGTGGCTAATCGAGTCATCCAGGTGTGAACCTATTATTCATGGACAAAATTATATACTTATTAAAAAAACTTCCCCGGTGAACCAGTGGCAAATTCAAGATTCGAATTTCAAAATTATTTTTGTTTTGTAATCGCCGTTACTTTATTCGATTTTCAAAATGTTATTTTCGATCTGACAGCTCGAAGTAGTAACCACGATCATGCGAACTCTGGCGAGATAAAAATGAACCAGAATCGGAACGTAAAAAACGTATTTCAAGGCGGATGAAATGTGAATTGTTGAGTTAAAACAGGACTTCTCTGCGCTTAGTCAACTAATCTTTACGCTATTTTATTACAGGGGTAGGCAGAGAAGATAGAGCAGTTCTGTCTTGGCACACATTCCTGGTTCCATTCCCAATTTTATGCTAGGTGCTAGGTATTTGTGCTAGGTGTCATACAAACCAATTCTTCTGCTATTCCGACTCTTGACATGACCCGATTCAAGAATTTCGTTTCATTGTTGGTGCCATGTCTTCTGGGGGTTCCCGAATTTTTTTTTATAATCTCTAGTCATTCAATCCTTTTGCTCTACACGTCCAATCCCCATAATTTTTCATTTTTTGTTTAATATTGTCTTTTACACGTGCAATTTTTTTAGAACAATTCGTACATTGTTTTCCCACACACCATTTCTACTGAATTCAATCTAATTTTGTAACATTCACAAAAAAACATTCTAACATTCACAAAAAAAATATCACAGGCTGGATCAAAAACCAAGATATTTTATTTTTTCAAAACATAATAACTCCAAACCAAACATAACTAAACCATAAAAAGTGTATAATAAATAAACACGTTTTTCGAGCTTTTACCAACTATACTCACACTTACAATACAAATATATGCACTTACATATATGTTAATAGATATATATTAGTATATTTTTGTTGTTTGTTTTTGGGGTGTTATGCCGTGTTGCGCTAACTCCTTCTTTAGCCGACGTTTCGGACAGCGTTGCAGTGTCTATCATCAGGGCAGATCCGGTAGATCCGAAGATGTGATATCGGATCTGCCCTGATGATGGACACTGCAACGCTGTCCGAAACGTCGGCTAAAGAAGGAGTTAGCGCAACACGGCATAACACCCCAAAAACAAACAACAAAAATGCTTTTGGCCGTGAGAATCTAAAAACTTATATTAGTATATTTTTTTAACATATTTATTATGAAAATTTCAATTTACAAAAACCATTAAAATTTTATGTATTTTATGTAATATTCAATTTACAAAAAACCAAAAAAAAATAAAATAAAAATTAAAACTTATAAAAAATAAAAACTTCTACAACACATAAATACTTGTCACACCTATACATAACCACGTAAACACCTCAGCACAGGTTCTCCTAGTGAGGTGTTCACGAAACATACAATATTACTCACATACAGTATCACCTTCTCAAACCTACCTTACACACAACATATTATAGTTATAAGTTTGAAATGTATCATATACAAATATAAATAATTATGTGAAACTGTAAATTATATATAGAAATAAATTAAATTAAATTAAAAATTGTCTCTACCTATTTCATGACTTATTGCCATGGTACCACTATCATGATCAGGTTTGGTTTCAGGAGTTGTGGACTGCTAGCCTAACATAATTTGACAACTTTGATGACTTTTAAGTTCAATCCTCAAAAAAAATGATTTTAAGCACAGCTTTCCAGTTTCTTGCGAACATATTTCAGAATTGCACAGACTCGTCCACTTGCTCCAAGAATTCACTCTACACAACTATAACACACGATATTTTCATGAACTCTTATTTAATCTAAATGACTTTGGACTTCATAGTTTAGTCATTATGCTTACATACTTTGTTAACCCTAGGCTAGAGAGACTGCAGGTCTTCGATCCTATTGCCAAATAAGAAGTGCTTCAAAAGGTCTCCGAAACATTCACCATTTACAACATTTATGTGTTGGCTTTTTTAAAAGTGCTTTTACAATCAATTTGAAGATTGAAGAACGTAGCGTTTTTCGCAATCGTATACTCATTATCGTCCAAACAGTCGGTTGTACGTTGTAGGTATCGCATCCACTCTGCTGATAAGTTCGAGTAATTCAGTAATAAGCAATGATAACATTTCTGTGCAATTCCTCTGCACAGCTTCCCGGAGATATCAGATGATTGTTATCACGTCTCTTCTCACTCAGCCAGCCTCCCACTGGAGCTGAGTTGGTGCAGTCGAAGGTGGTGGATGCGTGAGGATAATTAAAGGCGAAACCGGTTATCAAGTCCGACAATCAGAGCTTTATCCGATTCACCAATCTGCGCGGCCGGGACCCACGATTGTCGTTTGGAGATTTGGTTCTTGCGAGCTTGTTAGTAGAAACGAAATACACTGATGATGTTAAAAGAATACAAGTCATTTTTATTTATCTGTATATAAAACTTTAGTGAGGTGTAGGGAACGACGTATGTACAGTTTCTATACATTAACTGGTACATGTAACTTCATTATTTTTTGTACATAAGTTTTTATTTTAGGAAGCAAATAAAACACGGCGCCACTGAATATTATATACCCGCAAATCAAATAGGGATGTATAATTGGGCTTTGAATGATGGCTTGTATCTTGTAACTTCAGAAGCAATTCGATTTAAGGCGATGCACTACGTCGTGTAATATTTTAAATTGAGCCGCTATCAATAACAACCCTTACGTAGATGGCGATAAGGTTTAAATTCCCGCTTAACACCATCCGCCTGTTTTGATTTATGCAAGAAAAAAACATGGCCAAAAAGTGCCTTTTATTTTATTTTGTGGATGTTCAGGCATAATTATTTAAATTTTTTTTCGTTCATTTTATAAATAACTTAATTTGCCACATTATACAATAAAATCATTTCGTAAGTAGGAGATTTTGAACTTTAAAGCAGTTTTCATAGGCCTTTACACTATTTTTTCTGGGCTTATAAAAAGACTTATCTAAAAAGTAGTCGATTATTTCAAAGGCCAAGATGTATTCTACTCGCAGTATTTAATTAAAGCATCTGAAACATTTCTAGGCGACTAAATTTTCAAACCAAATACACATAATTTTGCATTACTTCGTATGGCATCGCTTTAATAAATCCATTTAGACCCCAATTGATTTCATAATTACAGAAAATAAACTAAAATTAAAAACACTACAATTGCCAGTTTTTTTATACGTAAAATAATATCCCTTAAGGGTAGGTTCCTACTATACAAAGCTGAACATAATCTTAGAGATGTTTTAAAGGCATTGCTTTCAAATTAGAAATATTGGGAAAACGTTGTTAAATACCATTTTTGTCGCATCTTGTATTTTTTGTCTTATTTTTTCTGGACCGCTTGTCCAATGAATAATTTAGGATGCGATTCATTTCATGTTTATTCAATATCTTATAATTATTGGTGTGCAGCGTATTAAACAATCCGATTTCATGTGCCACTGAACGCTCCGGCCATCTCCGTTCCTGGACACATGTTCCCAAACACTCAATCCATTCTAACGTTCGCGTGACGTCACGCGATCTGATTTTCGACTGTCGGTCAAACGGGTATTGGCAAACTAATGGGACGGAAGGAATACGACACTGGAATTACTGGAGGAACAAATCCGCAAGGAAACCACTGGCCGAAATAGCGGGGGAGGAATTGGACAAAAGTTTAGTTTTTGAGCATCCTTAATATTGGAAAGCTAGGCAAGTGGGAATTCTGAATACACGTATGAATGTAGGCCTTTGAATGTAGTAAACACCCAGAGGTTCGTAAATATCTTACGTATATATTATTATAACGGTAGATAACACATTAAATAGAAAAAAAATTACGTGTATCTTAAATGTCTCTTAAAAACGCAAAAGAATCTATTCGTCGCGACGAATAGATTCTTTTGCACGATAGTTGGGCTTCGAGTTATTACTACAGTTAACATTTAGCTGTTTAAAGGACAGTTTCTACTTCTCTCCCACCTGCTAAAGTTCTGAATTCTGAAACACGTGTTAATTTTGTATATTTTATTGCTGAAAAGTCTGAAAATATATGAATGTAACTATTTTGAATGTGTTGGATTTCTACTTGATTTTAAGATCATTATTATCAAATTACACTTTAAAATACGCAAGCGTGTTGCTACGTTTTACTACAGTAGCTAAATATTACATTTTGATGAGGTGCCTTGATATTACTATGCTCTTTTCCTGTTTTCGTGAGTTCCGTGGGGATCTCAATTTGGCTACTGGGCATTGTGCAATGACATCTGTCCTGATTGACAGTCACGCACAAGCGGGGGATGCTTGTCGAAAGGTATTTGCCAACTAAAATAATTCATTGGAATTGATGCGGAGTGAAGATATTATCATTATTACTTTTACCAACCCCACGGATATTTCTAAATGAACCCTATACAACTGTTTCCCAATGTTAGTAATTGTATTTTCAAGAGACTTTCCTCAATGACCTAGTTAAAGACCAACTTTAATTATTGTAAACGTGTATGTGTGTTTAATTTGCTTGGTTGTGATTCTACGACAAAATCGAGTAGTTAGGTACCGAATAGAAAATTGAAACAAAGGAAGAAATGGCATGGAAGCGTGAAGACTGTCACGAAGCTAGGACCAAACTGTACGGACTGCATCAAAAGCGGTGGAGGAAATAAATGTTATTCGTTTGGTGTGTAGGCATATTAGTGTAGTTCGGGTTATGATGTCAGCGACTTGCGTTGTACTTGCGGTTTCATATTAATGATGGTCTCATCCAAAGATATTAGAAGAACGAGATATGCTATGTTGGCCGCCGGACCGTAGCCGGAGTACTACCTAATTAGGGTATTTTGAACGGTATCGGGACGTGTACGCACAGAAATCTGTTCTATGTATTAGTGCGGATACCTTAGCGCAAGCGAAGGTGTGCAGTAGTATTGGTGAACAAAACCGGCGACACTCGGCAACACAATTCCACTCAGTACGAACTGCTCATAGCACATCTCGTTCTTCTAATATCTTTGGTCTCATCTACCTTGTCTTTATTATCTACGAGGAACTTTATCTGGGATTATACAACTGAGGTCTTTATGTTGAAAAGTTTTCCTTTTTCAGTTCTATTCGAAACAAATACCTGCATAATTTTCTGTCCAGTTAAATCTTAGTTTCTTTAATTGTGTCAATGTGTATCTCTTTTTATTCTCAATACCGTAACAATATTTACCATTTATTTTTCAACTTCCTCTTAAAGCGGCGTAAAAATATTAATTCGCCTACTATTTCTGCCACCTTAAATTTTGTATTTTAAAAAGCACTACTTCTCTGAGACACAGTTTGATCACTTAAAATCAGTAGAACTTTATCATGGCGGTGGATTCATCTACTTTTAAGATTTATAATATCGCTTTAATTAAAGATTATTATAAACTCTCTAAAATTGAATAACAGTTTTCTGGTGAATGTATACATAGTCATACAATTAGAGGCGCTATGGCGTACTAAAATCTGGTAAAAACATATTCCACTATTAGAACGCGATAAGCGCACGGAGAAAAACGATTCTCTTAAAAAAGTGATAGCATGCTACTTTTCTGATAAAGTATTAGTCATTCAGAATATATCGAGATCACGTGTTCTTTTCCTAGTAAAATCAAGACGGAATGCGACAATATCAGTATGTCAACATCAATATCAATATTTGTATGAACACGTGTTACGCCGTCCTCATAAAACATTAGTTTTTTTCTGATACTTTGTTAGGAACTCTGTCAATTCATTCGTTGAAGACTTGCAGCCCCATTTTAACAGGAAAACGTTTAATTTACCAGATTTAAATTATATATAAATTAATAGGTTCCATTATAACTCAACACGGTGACAATTCAACACACCTTTGAAAAGTTATATAAAGTCATTAGAAACGATGAAAAAAAAATTAAACCTAACCTACTTAACCCAGTTAATAAAGTTTTTGTTTCATCACTTTCTATGATTTTATATAACTTTTTAAAGATGTGATGAATTATCATTTTGATGATTTATCCGGTCACCAAATTAAAAGTATTTTGTATCAATAAGTTTTATTTGCAGTGAGCGTAGACCGGATTGGGTAGTTTAAGTTAGAGTGTTGGAGATCAATTGGAGGTAAAAAAATGGAACATAATTTTTTGCCTCATGTCTCACCTAGATATAATACACCAATGGTACTATGTAGGAATACAAAAACACATTACCTATTTCATATCTGAACCTAATAATTTAATGAACCTAATATGTATATAATGCATTATTATTTAGAAAAGTTTGCTTCTTGTGAGCAGTTTTTTTTAACCTTACATCATTGACGTACGTATCTACTTATATAATCATAAATAGGTTACTTAACCTGCGCTATATAATGTAAATAATACATTAGAATAGTACTTGTTAATACGTAGGTACTTACTTCATACTATTACTTAACTGATAATAGTATAGATTTACAATATATAAAAGAAACATTTTTGTCGCATTACGTAGAACAAATACTAGCCTTCTATGTAATTAGGGCAGTTTGTTATTAGGTAAGTACTTATTACTTATGTTTGCGCAAGTACACAGAAGTTTGATTTTAACAGATTATATGATATTAATGTTTGATGGAATCATCTAACTATCTAAACATCTACTTAATGCTTAGGTGTTGCAATATAAAAATATGTTTGTCATAAAAAATAATGTTTTAAATTTCTAATCTTAGGAAATACAATACGTAGATTTGAACAAGCACTTTCATAGGTACTAGTTGAAGTTCCCGGCCTTTCCCGTTCCCGGCGTTGCCCGGTGATTTTCTTCTTATTTTGAACGTTATTGTTAATTTTTTTATCAAGAATTAAAATTCGCTTTTAAGGAGTTGGAAAAGGGGATGAGGGTGGTTTTTCGAAATCTCACGTAAACCTTTTTCTTGTTTTAAAGGTAGGTGTGCAAAATTTCAACAATCTCGGAATAACTGCATCCTTTCTTTAAATAGTATAAAATAAAGTCACTATTCTCGTCTGTCTGTTTTTGCGCTTAGTTCTTATAAGCTACGTAACAGATTTTGAAAGGGTTTTCATTATCATTAAGAGAATTTAATTTTTTAATTTTAGGTAGCTTTTTATTTGTTTAATAGATGCATATAATATTTATATAAAGTAGAGAATTTGGTAGATATTTTTTAATCAAGTAGTAAAGTAATTTTTTGCGCTTTTTTTCGAACACATAAACCCTATTGTCTTGTACAGATAGGGCAAAAGTAATCACCCTATTGGAAAACGCTATAACTTTTGCAAATGGCGCCAAATGTCAATTCGGTTTTGACATTTGTGAAGTAAACAAACGCAGAATATACACTAATAAGACACGAATTGGTTTACCGAAAAAAAAATTTCGCTAGCAGTACCAAAGTTTATCATAAAAAAAATTATGGCAAAAAAACATCGAGTGATTACTTTTGCCTCACCCTTCTTCTTCTTCTTCCTAGCACTATCCCAACTCATTGCCTAGGTAGGCTGTTGGGGTCGGCTCTTCTCGTTCTCAGGTTATAGCTTCTTCGGTTCTGAGTGTCGCTTTCATCTAGGCCGTTTCTTTGTACGATTTTGGAGCATTGGGTCATCCAGGAGTTCTTTGGTCTACCTCTGGATGACTGTCTTTGAAGCTCTATAGACATTGCCTGCTTCACAGTGTGGTCTGGTGGTCTCCGTCTTATGTGCCCATACCATCTTAACTGTCGTTCCTCTAGCTTACTGTTTATGTCAGTGACACCCAGGCTACCACGAATGCGTGAGCTTTTAATTTTATCTTTTAATGATACTCCTGCCGTCCATCTAAGCATTCGCATTTCTGCTGATTCGAGTTGCCTAGAGTAGGAGTTGTACATAGTCCAGCATTCGGAGCCATACATTATCGCGGGTCTAAAAATAGTCAGGTATGTCTTTCCTTTAAGTTTTATCGGCATTTTCGTGTCGCACAAAATTCCTGTTACGAATCTAAATTTCATCCATCCCACTCCTATCCTATGGTTGACATCCGCTGCACATCCTCCGTCTCTGTGGATGAGTGAGCCCAGATACTTAAATGAGTCACAGTTGGCTAATGTTACTCCATCCAATTGCATCGAAGGAGTTACAGCATTTGGGTCTTCAAATGGTAAATACAAATATTCCGTCTTTTTCCTGCTAATTTTTAGTCCATTATCCTCCAGGATCTTTCTCCACCTTTCCAGGCTATTTTGTAGATCACAATGATTTTCTTCTATCAGTACTACATCATCTGCAAAAAGCATAGTCTTGAGAATACTGTTCATTTCTTGACTCGTTAGGTAATTCATGACCATTATGAATAGCAATGGGCTGAGGACAGATCCTTGGTGTACCCCCACTTTAATTGGAAATGTTGGTGACATCCCTGATGTGCATCTTACTTGTGTTTCTACGTCTGTATACATATCTTGTATGGAGAGCACACATCCTTCTGGTACGTTATGAGATCTCAATGTCGCCCATATCAGGCTTCGGGGTACCCTGTCAAATGCTTTTTCCAAGTCTATAAATACCATGTGTAAATCTTTTTTTGCTTCTCGATATTTTTCAACTATGATTCTGACTGTTTGAATAGCATCTATTGTTGATTTCCCCGATACAAAGCCGCATTGATCGTCGTGTATTTTTACAATATTCCTAATTCGTGTGTTTATAATCCTCTCATATATTTTCATGGTGTGAGACATAAGCTTTATCCCTCTATAATTGTCGCACTTCCTAGAGTCTCCCTTATTTTTGTAAAATGGAAGAAGATAGCTTTTCCTAAAGCTTTCTGGCATTGGTTCTCCGGTCAGTACTTTATTATACAGGTTGCACAGCCATTTATGTCCCACTTCCCCACACTCTTTCCATAATCCGGCTGGAATATTGTCTGGCCCCACTGCTTTCCCCTTTTTCATTTGTGATATGGCTACTTTAACTTCTGTCGGAGTGATTTCTTCAACTGGCCCCAGCACTGGTTTCTCTGACACATGAATTGTTCTTGGAAATTCTTCGTTCAGTAATGTAGAATAATAATCTTTCCATCTTTCACATATTTTGATTTCGTCTGTGATCAACTCACCGTCTGTGTGTTCTATGTATTTGGGTGTTCTAATAGATTTGGCCCTTTCTCTCCTGTGTGCTGCGATTTTGTATATTCTTTGCACCCCGTTGGGTGTTTCTAGGTCATCATACAGCTCTCTCAATGCCTCATGTTGTGCAGAGGCAACTATTTTCTTTACTGTCTTTTTGATTTGCTTATACACTATCCGGAGTTGCTCTTTCTCGTTATCGCACTTACATTGTGACCACTTTCTGAAAGCAGTTTTCTTCTCTTTTACACATTTTTGCACCTCGTTTGTCCAGCACCATGATTCCTTCTTTATTTTCAGTTTACCTTTGGAGACTCCCAGATGTTGTTTGGCTTCCTGTAAACATACCTGTTCAAATGCTTTCCACATTTCAGTTGGGTTTTGTGTCTCTTCATTTTGGAGATTTTCAAGCATCCAGTTTTGGAGTTTTGACGTTAATTGTTTTCCGTTTTCTTTTGAGATATTGAACCACTTAATTTTGGTTGTTGGTTTTATCTTGTCCTTATACAATTTATGTCTAGTTAAATGTAATTCCAGCAATAGTAGGCGATGTTGTGTTGCAAGGGGTTCACCAGGGATAACTTAACCAGCTCTTAACTAGCTTAACAGTCTCTGAGCATTTTTCTCATTTCGTTTCTACATAACCAATAATCTATTTGTGATGCAGCATTTCCACTTTTGTAGGTTATGAGATGTTCTGGTTTATTTTGGTAGAATGTGTTCACGATAGCAAAACCGTATGCATCTGAGAAATTTAGTAGCTCATCTCCTAGTTCGTTTCGTGCTCCATATCCAAAGCCGTTTTTTTCAAAAACTTTTGCCTCACCCTGTAATAACATAATGGTACGTGGTTTGAAATGGCTTATGCCGTGTTTGGTGACACAGAAACTTAGCCTTAGCCAGCCTTAGCCAGCCTTCCTCTTTCGCATTTTCTTACCCTTTATTCCACTCTTAGCCTCATAATGTACCCCCCATGGGGACGTCACAGACGCATTGGCTTCAGACCGGTATTTTATGTAAAATAAAAACAAACTTATATTTTTACTTAATCTGTACAGAATATTTGATTTTTCTTGCCATGCATACCCATGTTATTTGATGACGTAGTTCCTTAGTAAAATCCGAAAAGGTTTATTTTCATAGTCGGTCACCTCAATCGCCTTTGCCAAGACAACAGTCTACTCCTGGGTTACGTTTTTTCGCGCGTAAAATAACGTCAAGTCAATGAGACGCCCGCCCTGTGATATGGGCACCGTAGGATAAATTGCCAAGTCAGGGGATATTTTCTAGAAATTCATCACGACACAGGTGACTTGGTAATAGCTGTGGAAGCCAAAAGGAAGAGAGGGAATTATTACCAAATCTACAGAAAATACGGAAAAAATCTATACATCATTGTATCGTTTTTTAAGGAATATCACATTAAATGATATTTCAATTAAGTAATATATTATTATCTTAACCCACTTAACAAATTAAAGAAATACTTTGGGAAAGTGCATGAATATTATTGGTGTAAATTCTAGAAATAGAATTACTGCAATCACTATCAGCATCAAACATTTTTGCAGTGCTTAAAAAAAAAGCTGATGCACGCGTGATTAAACTATATGTTTAGGTACACATGAACATAACTAATGTCACGTAAATAAAAACGAACCGAAATAATGTATATGAATGTGTATGAATGTGATTGAAGCAAGGCTTACTAGTAATATTACCCGTTCGTCAATAACCACGCAATTTGTGTTGAGGAGAAATATTTTATAATAAATATTATTTATCGAAAATGTAAAAAATCACTGTTTTTTCGCAATAAGGAACTTGAGTGAAAAATATTATGGCTTAAAAAACTTATATTTATTTGGATCAAAAATATTTATAATTATATATAATTAGAAGGTAGAATTCATAAATCGTCACATAGAAACGATTAAAGCCATGAGACTCAAACGCCCTGCGATTGGTCGACGGGTTACGAAGGCACTTAAGCAGCTACCTCACGGGTTGGCCGGCCGCGTGCATAAAGAATGCGGACAATTTACTTGATTCTTGATTTTGATTGATCTTACTGAATGACAAAACCAAGGTACGTATGACGTAACGCGTACTATGCCAGATTTTAATCGTTTTGGCGGGTTTTGAATAATGCAAGCTTTGAAAATTATTTTACCCATTAAATCAACGTTTGTAAAAAAAATACTGGTATATAAGTTAGAAGGTGAAAATGAAATAAAAATCCTTACTGTAAGATTTTTGGTTCTCTGCATATTAAGTAGGTAGTACCCATAATATTAGTGATATTCACTAGTCCATTCAGATTTCAGAGCCAATTACTACCTCCGTCAGAGATATCTGTTTTGAAAATTTCAATGAGCCAATAAAAATATATGGTCTGCATTTCAGACTCAGAGGGCGTCATGGAAGATTCGTCGAAGGTTTTATGGAAGCAATATCTGCCCAAATAATTGCTTGTTCCGATCTTTGCATTCTCCCTCAGGGCCCAGGGGCCAGGAGGTAGTGAGAATGAGGTTACTGACTTCAGCTTTAACGAAAGCCCGTCCATTGCAAAGAGTTATCGTATTCCTGACGAATATGAAATGTTGATTTTGGACAGAAATTTAATGTAATCACTCCATAATTTTCCAAAATTCGTTTTAACTGAAACCATATTATGGGTACCTACTATTCGATATGGTTTAAGTTTCTCCCTGCAAATATTGGTGTAAGAACGTGCGTCTGAAGTCTTATATGAGAGAGGCGGTATGAAAGCGAAACAACATACTGTTAGTATATTTTGAAGAGTTTTCATGGTTGTCCGGTATCGCTTCACTATCACCTGTCATCTGAAATAATTTATTATTCCGCCATCCTAAAGCATAGAAAATCTTAATTTATGATTGCTTTATTCAAAAGGCAAATTACAATTAGCTTCAAGATTATATTATTTAATTATTTTTACTAATGACCAATAATGGTATTTTAACCGTGCTTTACTTCTTCTACTTTCTTGAACCAATCTTTCTGATAACCTTGCCGTGTTCATCTATGTATGTTTGCACTGCTGTCTGAAACTTCGGTGATGGGAGGATCACAATACGGCTCGATATCACAGACGTTCACAATATATTTCAATTTCAATAACTTTTATTCCTGATTGAAATTGAAACGATGTAAAGCTGTAATGATGCAATTAGCATCCATTTCCTATCTCCTATGCAATATTAAGGTTATTCCACGCAACTGAAGCCGGCAATTCTCTTTAGCGGTCAAGATCACTGTTCCACATTTATATGTACACGCAGGGAGCGAGTTAATTAAGATACCTCAATGGTCGTGTGCCTCGCCCGCATTATGCACTTTGTCAAATCTATTTCCATTCACTTTCCATCCTGCGCTGGAGTCAAGGCGGGGATCTCGTGTCACGCCGTTCGTGAAAACTGCGCCGGACATACGTTATGACGCTCTGCCACGCAATGGGGCAAATAGGAGTAGGCTGTGCTTACTGGGTCTACGTTAAGGCGTCGGACGTCAGATGAACGGCGTCGTAGATGCTACGTAGCTTGTCGCTTCTGAACTCTTGACATATACAGGGTTTTCCAATAAGAGGTGTTATTTTGAATAGCCCGTTATTTCGGTAGATGTTACTTTTGAAGCTGTCATTTTACGACATTTAAACAAAACAAGTAAAAACTACATCATTAATAAAATGGAACGATACACGCTTCAACAACGCATTGAAATTATTAAAATTCAATAGAGTGAATCAAATGCAAATCATCTTGAGTGATGAGGCCCATTTCCACCTTGGTGGTTTCGTAAACAAGCAAAATTGTCGTATCTGAGGCTAGGAAAACCCAAGAGTTATTGTTGAAAAACCTCTCTATCCTCAACGTGTGACGTCCGACGGAGTTATTGGACCTTACTTTTTCGAAAATGAGGCTGGAGCAACAGTTACGGTGAATGGATTGCGCTATCGAGAGATGATTAATGATTTTTTATGGCCGGAATCGGATAGTATTAATCTGAACAACGTTTACTTTCAACAAGACGGCGCTACGTGCCACAAAAGCAACGAAATCATTGATATTGAACGATTGAATATCAAAATAACACCCCTTATTGGAAAACCCTATATATACGAGTACTAAGAGCTTCTCTACTTGCTCCAAGTTCTGTACCTATCTACACGATGAATATATCGAATTGAACAGACGTTATCATGATGATTGTGGAACGTGTGAAGATGGCAAAGCGCCATTTCTTTGCAGTTTTAGACAGAGAAGAAACGTCACGTAACTCTATTTTGACAAACAATATTCCTGCTTCATTCAAAATCGGACATCTATTTTTCTAACAATTTTTCTATTTTTCCAACTTTTGACACGGCCTTGCTCAAGCTTATATTTTAATCTTTCCATATCTCTTACATTCCATGCCAAAATATGATATTTTAAACATATTTTTGAGAAAAAAAAATAAAATCCGAATCTAATCTATCCTTTTTTCAATTAGTTTATCACTTATGTCTGCGATGAAATAAAATGCAAAGCCCAACTAAAAGCCGCAAGCAGGGTCTAAAAATAGCGTTCAGTGTGTCTCATGCTACTTTGGCACTTCTTGGATATACTTGCACCTTGCACCACTATGGAAATTGGGGCTTTTGAATACAACAACTGATTTGCAGTTAAACAGACCATCATGCATACTGAAACATCTAAAGACATTTATTGACAACGTCACGTAACTGTCACATGCCCTAGCGTGTCTTTACAGTAAATATAAATGGGACCGCGTGTACGTCAGAAAGTGGTTAAAACACTCGATGGTTGCAACAAGTAGCATGAATATCTCATGAATATAAAGCACCTTTCTTAACCAACGGTAATTTAACTACCTAACCATTGATCTAACCGCTTTATAATAATTCTTCTTTTCTACCAAAACACAAACAAATCGCATTACATATTACATTAACTTCCACCTCATCGAAAAGCGATATTTTATGTAATGTTTAAACATAGTGAACTACATTTAGTTGCGAAGTTTTTATGAGGAGCCTTTGATTTGCTTGCTTGGAGGGTGTAATGTTTACGTCACCGCGGAGTCGCGTGCGAATTGGTCACGTGAGGAAGTTACCTGGAGTCAGGGATGGTCAATCATTGCTTGGCTCGGCGTTGTGTAGAAGATAGCAGGCAATCAGGATAAACTAGTGGAAAGGAAACGGATGTTCTCTCATCGGGAATTTTAAAAGTATTAATGAGTTGTCCCTTTTTACGTTATTAGTACTTGGAAGAACAATGTCCAAGAGATATGCATATGTGAGCTTTTACTATAATAACCTTAAATTATTAAGCGTGTAGGTAGGGTAGAACTTATCTACGTAAAACAAAAAACTACTGAGAAATTGTTAGATATTATTTGACGAACTTCAATAATTTATATTTATTAGTAAGATCAAGTAAAATTTATTTTTGTAATTTCACAACTTATTGGAAATGAATTGAATGGAAACTGCTTTCAGTGTAAGAACACCCTGTCTTACACCCTGGTGTAAGAACACCATTCAGAATTGAAACGTTGCTTGAAATTGCTTTATCCATGTTTGGTGAACGCATCTGAATTTCCAAGTACTTTCACACTCTTTTTTTCCCATCTCATTTTCCAACTTACCAACTTCAGCCTCACAACATACCATATACGTGATGCCATAGTCTCACTAGTTTCAGACGGTTGGGAGCAGTTGGGACTCTTGTGCGGTATTCACATAAAAAGTATGTATATAGTCTGTTTTGTGACTCGATATGAATTATAAGGTATTTTACAGTCGTGCAAAAACCTCATCTCATTCACTCCTTTCTCCCATATTCTTGTCCCACGACGCACGTTTTAGTAAACACATTATTTCAGTCGGGTCATTTAAATGTCAGAAAGCAGAATATTGTCCATGAATGTGAATGAAGCGAGAAGTATGTGTCGTGAGATAGTGCCTGCCTTTAGGCTAAAGAGTTTAGTTTTGGTTAATAAAATACCTAATTTAATGATAATAAATATTAATCCGATGGCGACAAAACTGAAAATAAACATAAAAATTTACGGTGCGAACTTTATACTACCCATTCCTTGCTTTTCTGATTGTGTATAAAATTTATAAAATCAACTAAGCGCCAGTATTCCACGGTTCAACGTAATAACTTTGACAAAGTTATGCCTATATAAAATCTACAATTATAAAAAGCCCATTCGGAATAACAGCCTTGCAATAAAACAATGGCGTCCCTTGTAGCTAATACCCTGCCCGAAATTATATATTCCCCATAGAGCGGCCATTGCTAGGAATTGGTAACAAAGCGGGCTACCCTTATATTATTTTAATTGAAAAGCGGCTATAAATGATAAGTCGGATCATTTTACGATCACTAATCGGCTGTTTAGGAATAAAAATGTTAGAATTTATTTCGTTTTTCTTTATTTTGGGCCATGGCTAGGGAGGTGCCCCCGATGCCAATATTTGTTATTTTTTATTGTACTGTTCATTGATATACGATATCTTAGATGACTTTGCAAGTTAAGGAATGTAATATAAATTGAAGGGCAGATTTAAAATCATATATGCGGAAGAATCTGAAAGAGGAATAACAAACCGAAGATAATAGAAATAAATGATTATTTTTATTTTTTGGAATAACTTAATGAGTAAACTTGTCAAATTGTAATATTTAATTACTGAAGACAATATTTGAAACAGAAAAATCAGAAAAATATACGGTAACATCTAGGACTCGAACCCAGGACCCTTGCCTTGCCGGGGCACCGCTCTACCAACTGAGCTAATGGGACCCAATCTGTTTCGGTCATATTTAACTGTATCATACTTCGAATAAGAACTACCAACATTGCTTTCATTTTTCTCACCGCACATTTTTATTGGCTGCTATATTTATGTATGATAGCAAGATTCAACTCGAACTAAATGCAATCTAGACAGTGTCTTAGATAAATATATTTAATTTTAATGTGCGACATCTATTGACTTTATCTGCAAGTCTAGGATGAATATTTTTAGGAATAACTTAATTAGTAAAACCTCAAATTGTAATATTTAATTATTGGAGACAATATTAGCAATTCCTAGACGTAAATAATAAAATTAGAAATAAATTAGGTTATGGCATAGAAGCATACCGACGAATAATTCATGACCATTCTACATTGTTTCTATTGTGGTTTGATTTTTAAAATGATTTCAAATTAGCGTAGAATTGCTTAATCAAGGTTACAAATATTTAGGCATCATGCCAGCGACAAAATATTGACGCATTTGTTGCATCTAAGGTTTGCAATCCCACTTCCCCCACGGAAAATTTACTGATGTGAAATATTGCTAATTTATTATATATCTGGTCAAATTATTCGTAGAAACGAACTGCAGGCTTTAAACGAATGCATTGACAGGTTTCCTGACAAACTGTCCGTAAAACACGTTTATATTATTAGTGTGTCAGAACACGTGTTCATAAACATTCTAATATTGTAACATCTCGTCATTATATTTATCAGGAAAAGGAAACCTGCACGAACACGTGTTCCGATATATTCTGAATTGACTAATATTTTTTTAGTAAATGTGTTCTAATCACGTTTTTTTCATCAATAGCAATATTTCAGCGATTTTGACGTGCGGGATTTGCGGGTTTGAAATAATACTAAATGCTGTTTTTTTGAACTCGAAATTTAAAAATTATGAAAATGAATGCCTACCCGCCTTAACACAATGTGATAATTTTTTAACCGCACTGACCAATCTTTAGTTTTCCTTATCATTGGTTCCTTCGGATGGTGTATTAACGTTGTTAAAGTATTGGATTTGAATCCTGCGCATTTGCATAATTCATGGCTAGTTCAAGAACTAATATTACGCTTTTTCCCTTACAAATTCGTTCTAAATATCGGTTGTACTATCGATTTCAGCAACACAAGTCTCAAGAATCAAATATAAATAATGTAATAAATCAAGCCACCTACTAAAAAAGGTTGTATTATTATCATATACGTTACATTATAACCTTAACACTCTTGATTAAGTGACTCGCTACTTGTCTTAAAATTAACATACATCGAACCCATAATATGCAAAAATTTTGCGAATATTTTTTGTATGCAACAAGAATGCATTTTATTTCTATACTTTTGCTGCAAAACTGTAATATTATAGTCATTATTTTATTTATGCACTTCTAAAACCGAATATAATAGCTAAGAGATAAACATAGCTTACGGTCACACTTAATAAATTTAGTTTAATTTCTTTGTAACTGAGTATTATAGTTGAATATACTTCAAAGGTTAAAGAGACAGACGTTTCTACAGGAGGGTCGATAACCTTTCCTAGGACTGCAGTTTTACTATAAGTCAAGTTGGATACAATTTCTATCTGAGAATAACATTTCAATATGTTCATAAAAAGGTTGAATTTATAATTTCTGTACGTAGACTGAGTTTATAGTTAATATATCTTAGATATTTATGTTGAATTATTTAAATTTAATCGGTGTGGATTTTAAAGTGAGGTGACCAGATAGAAGTATTATATTAGACTCTACTTAGAACTAAAGAAGAATGTAAGATTTTTAATATTCAAATCTATTTAAAATCTCTTCCATTACTGATGATTATTATAATGAAGACAGGCATGTTTAATTTTATATTTTTGTTACTATATTGATGTGAGAAAGAAAATTGAATTTGAAAACGAATAGAAAAATTACAAATTTTATATTGATAGACGAAAGGTAGATTTGTTCTAAAAAATCTTAATATGAGGTTTCCCTAGCTCTCTGAATGTATTTCTGGTTAGTTAGTTAGTTAATTTAATACTAATAAATATTAAATAAAAACAACAATAAAGTTTTATATTATGTACCCATATCATTTAATCCTATCCGCTTGCGACTAAACTAAAAATAAATATAAATCACTTTGCGTATTTTTAATTACCCTTTCCTTGATTTTGACATTATTTTGTGATTATGTATTTTATTTCTTAAATCAACTAAGCGCCAGAATTCTACGGTTCAAAGTAATAACTTTAACAAAGTTATGCCTATATAAAATCAACTAAATAAAATAAATATAATAAAAATAATAAATAAAAACTATATAAAATCAAAGTAATATCTTCAACAAAGTTATGCCTATATAAAATCAACTCAGCGCCAGTATTCCACTGTTCAAAGTAATAACTTTAACAAAGTTATGCCTATATAAAGTCAACTCATCGCCAGTATTTCACGATTCAAAGTAATAACTTTAACAAAGTAAAATAAATGTAAAATATAAAACTACATGCAATATTCATTTTTCGAGTACGACATGCACAAATACAATAATATTTTTCTAGATGCTGATATTTTCCATTATTTGTCCTCAGATCAATTTATTAAATGCATATTAAAAAAAAAACAAAAGGTACGAACTCTCTACTCTTGCTGTGTGTAGCATCGTTATGTTATTTTTTCTAATTTTCTTTATGTTGTTTTTCTTTCTTTCCTTTGTTTACCTTTGTTATAAATTATTTTATATTGTATTGCTGAATTTGTATTAAGTTTAATTTTTCATATTTAATTGTATACTTTAAACACATGTATTCTTAAGGATTTTCTTTCTCCATCAGTTTGTCTTTAATATATATTTTTTTGTGTGTGATATGTATCTTATGAGGAAACTTCACAGTAGTTTATGCAATCCAGTAAATGTGTATTTTTTTTTTACATTGTATTTTGAAGTGTTTCCCTAACCGTGCCGTTTTATCCTAAGGATATGCAGAGACGGTAGACCACCACACACGTCTTGGAAAATACTCCTTGCTAAATTCACCATAATCATGCATCGTCTCATATCTAAATGATCCACTGTTATTCTGACTCTTGACACGGCCCGTTCAAGTATTAGATTTACTTGTTCTTGCCATGGGTCCCCAATGCCTCGGGCGTCCCCAATTTATTCTACCATTCACGTTCGCGTCATATAATCGGTCATCACTCCATGCTCCTTTGATCTGCTTCACGTGTTTTCGTAATTTTCCAAAATAAATTTCGTTTGTATTAAAACGATACCCGGAGCACATAAGTTTCAGAATGCTAAAGCCCGTAGCATCATCGTCTGTTCTATGTCTCTCTTTGGGGTTTGTGCGGAGGTTCCTGCGCGCTCCTGAATTCGGACGATCGATAGTCGGCAGACGTGGCTAGGGCGGGGGGAGGTGGCTGGGGGCGCAGGGGGTGAAAGAGGGAGGGGTGCAAGGGCGGGCTGCCATTGGCCGCCCAACCCTCTCCCCCAGAGAGGCGCGGGACCAAAATATAAGGGGTCGGAATGTAATCCGTTATCATGCCGAGGGAAACTCATTTATTTGGTGGTACTTATACTCTTGGAACTTTTTTAAGGCTAGTGTAATCGGAGCGGGAGGTATCTTCGCCCTTGCCCCTTGCATTAAACTTAATTATTCAACGATACAACGCGAAAAGTTTCTTACCTACACGTGGAAAAATGAGTACTACTCATTTATAAAAGAATCTCTTCAAATTATTGGTAATCCGGTTAAAAACGAGTAGGAATACGAATTAATTAAAAGGTTTCACGATAATCTTTTTGTAAATTACGAATATATATTTTGGCGATGTCGGAACACGTGTTCATGAAAATCCGAATATGTTCGCATTTTGTCATGATATTATATTATTGAGGCAAATACACGTGTAAATTGGCAAAACTCATTTTTCTCCGTGTACTAACTTAATAATAGTAAGGTTTTGAATGTAAGTAAAACAATTAAAACAAGTAGTAAAAAAAACATTACAGATAGGTTACTAGGTACCTATTCAAAAATAAACGATTGCTAAAATTGTCTTCTCAGATACTTCTCTTAGTGAGATAAGAAATGAAATCTAAATTTTGAAATGTATATCGAGCGCGTAATCAACGGAAAGTTATCAAAGATCTTTTTAAATGTGTTTAATAACAAATATGCTGTAGGTATTTTATCCGGTAACTGATGCAAACATTTATTAATTAATTGTTAAACGATATCAATTTGTAACGGAGGAAAAGTCAGTTAAAATAGGTTTAGATAATTTTATTTTACAACAGCTGTCTCTATCTCCACCCATCGCCAGTAAAACGACACTTCCTTTTTGATCACAAAACACAGGTTTACGTACCCACCCCCTTTTGGTCTCCTGCCCCTAACGTAACACAGCAGAGTAACTGCTGTTAGGTAGAAAAGACCTATTGCCTGTGAGATCGGGGGATGGTAAACTGACCGGGGGATGTAGCCCCCGGATGCCTTTTAAATCAGCGATGGCGACAATCTTTTGTGTACTGGAGTGACCTGGGTGTGATATTAATATTTATGAATAATAACACGGGTTTTTGCAGTGAAGCCGGAACCACTTTTTAAACACACAGCATTCAATTGAAAATGGCGTTGACTTGCTTTGGACGTCAACAATAACGAAACTCTCTTCTGGCAGGTTTTAAAATCATGCAACATTTTGAGGTGGCCAAATCGAAGAATAATTGACAAATCACCTTATATCATTTTTATTTTTTTATTTATTTTAGATTTTTTTTAAATACATACGTGGATACTTACATAAAATATTGAAAACTGTAAAAAAATATTGTAATAAATGTACGCAATTAAAAACAATCCCACGAAGGCGAAGCCTGAGTGTGAGTATTATAAGTATTTTTTATAATCTTTCCATGGTTTAAGTGGAGATACAATATCAAAAATAAATTTAAGTTATTTTAAAAGAGTTACTGTAGAGATGCATTGAAGAAGAACATAAAACTAATAAAATTTAAACGAAACATGAAATAGAACAAAATACTGAAAAAAAATGTAAAACGGTCACAACAGGAAGCGAACCCAATTTATTAATATCGAATCAATATATTATATTGGTGGGATTATCATAAAAATAAGTTAAAATAAAAGTTGTTCTGGAATATTCATCTAGACTTTTAATTCCATATAAATATATCAACATCCACGTTCCCAAAAAATCATGCCGACATTTCTTACCTTTTTACTTCAAAAATTCTCCGATTCCGAGACTTCACAATCTCGGAAACAAATATTCTGATCTGGGTGATATATTTCATTTGAAAACTAATTAGTATAAATGTTGTATATTCTATCACTTTTATTCTTCTAGACACAAATAGACCTATGTACCCATATAACTTCTCCGCTTCTACTATTTTGTTTTGTTGAATCTTTTAAATTCAATTATATGCGTGAGGATTCATTTTTGCCATTATGTTTACATTCATCTTTATTGTATTCATTTTTAAGTGTTTCCTCTGATACAAAATGGTTGTATTTTTTTGTAAAAAGAAAATCCCACTAGGGCATGTAATAAATACATAATAAATAAAAAAATAAAATAAAATAAATAGAAATAGGATATGATTTAAGATTTTCACGGCCAAAAGTATTTTTGTTATTTGTTTTTGGGGTATTATGCCGTGTTGCGCTAACTCCTTCTTTAGCCAACGTTTCGGACAGCATTGCAGTGTCCATCATCAGGGCTTATTAATAACACATCTGCCCTGATGATGGACACTGCAATGCTGTCCGAAACGTTGGCTAAAGAAGGAGTTAGCGCAACACGGCATAATACCCCAAAAACAAATAACAAAAAAAAAAAGAAATAGGATATGTTTATTCAGGTAACAACCCAATTTCAAAATTACAATTTTGTTTAAAAATTAGTTGCAAGCTGATATTTTTAATTCTGAATTTGAAATATAATATAAAGATAAATACGACGTTTAATAAGTGACAAGATATCCTGGGTTAGAATCCTTGTTGTGACCTTTATCGTTTTATTTTTCTGTATCTTGATATATTTCATGTTTTGTTTAGATTTATTAGTATTATCTTTTTCTTTAATGTTTCATTATAACACCAGAAAAATAAGTTTTTCATGAATAATATCACTTTTTTTAAATTTCGAATTGTACAGAAAGTGGTAACAACTAATCCGTCCTAAATCCAAGAGATCCCGGCAGCTACTCAATATGGATTAAACTAACTGGGGGTAAGACGAAGGGAATACTCTTACCTCAGAAGACACATGTATCTGTTGATAGTGGAATCGAGCAAAAAAACCCTCGACTATGGAGACCGTGTAGGCACAGGAAATTCGTAGCTTATATTGTTGTTTTGATATAAAATATCGTTTACATAATTTTGCAATATTATTAAAAACTAATAATTTAAAACTTAATTTGTTGGTTTGATTTTTGAAAATTAATTTTCTTTGGCACCATGATGTTCTTGAATCAGCTGGTAAAATTAAAAGATAGATTATAGGTATGTACTAGGTATGGAGTGTATAGGCGAGAAGAACAAACAAAAAATGAAGTTTACCTTATGCTGAAGGTCGTCCTTCAAAAGAGAGGTGTTCCAAATTGCTCGCTTGATTGGGTTACCTCAAGGATTGGGTGTCGAACCGAAATTTAGGAAGGACCAATATTGGCTGCTGTAATACTAATATAATGATTTAAAAACGGCACATGTCTTAAATAGTTCAAAAAAATACCGGCGTGTTTTACTATCCCAACAATACGTAGAATGAAAAAATATAGGATGGGGTTGACCTTATATAGCACAAAAATTAATACTAATTAAAATTCTATTTAAACTATATATTTGTTTAGAGACTTTGAAGTCAGAAAATTAAACACATTCATTACAAATTTACAAAGATAATATTCTAAATAAAAATGCATCTTTTAAAATAATAGATTACTCAGACAAACGTCAATACTCCCAACTCCGAAATATAAAAATACAATTGGGCAATTCAACTGTAAATATCTTAGAGTAAATTTTTTTGATTCACTACTAGAAAGTATCCTAAATATAAATAACCACAAAGATTTTAAACTTCACGTTAAAAAACACACCGAAAATATTAACTGAATACTTTGGCATATTACTTAAAAAATAACGAATAAAATTACACACCCCCATACACAGAAGCCTAGCTTTTTTATGGTGGTACATCTTATGTTTACAATTAGATGAAATAATTACTACATTTTCTGTAATTTATGTAACTTTTTTTTGCATCTGTTGTGAGTAAAATTTATCATTTAATTTTTAATGCTGTTTGGGCTTTTACATTAAACAAGTATTAATAAATTACATTAGTGCACAAAAATCAACATAAAAAAATTCAAATTATAATATTTTAATTCCCAGCCATATGAATGGGATTTGAAATTCAATTTGTCCATAATGGCACTATAGCAAACAATAGAATATAAAAATCTGGGAACAAAATGAATCAACGCAATAATCGTAGGTACAAGAAATGCACAGAAAAGAAAATAAGAAAAAGTATTGATACCTGCCCACAGTACAAATTAACATTAGGTATGTTTATCAACGGATTTTATTGATAGTCGTTTTGTTCTTAAGAGGTATTAGATCGAAAAGTCAGTTTCTTTACTAACTAACTAACCATCACTCCGTTTCTCCACAGGAATAGGCAGAGAAGATGGACCGCCAAACAACTCGGTCTTGGCACACACTTCATGCCTCATTCACATTCATACATCATCTCATACATGCTCTTCTATTATTCTGACTCTTTACAAGGCCTGACTCAGGTATCTGAATCACTTGATCGTGCCATATATTCCTAGGGCGTCCGCGACTTCTGCTACCATTCGCATTTGCGTTATATATTCTCATTACACTCCTTAAAGTCACCTTCTTCATTACACAAATTAGTTTTCGTTCAAGAAAACAAATGTTATAACTCCTTTTTTATTTTTATTTTCTACGATCAAGAAACTTCTTGATCGTAGAAATTAAAATAAAACCGCAAAAATTACATATTCTTTCCAATATTTTCATAGTCGTAGATTGTAGACTGGGCAGATAAACTACCATAAATATTTGTGCGCGCCATTATTTGGCAAATTGTTACCAATAAAATTGTGTATTTTAATGTGATTCCCAAGTAGACAAAATTTAATATACAGAAATCTGCATGCAGATGATGGCAAATTACTGGCGGAAGGTTTGGCTGTCAGATAATTAGGTGACATTTTCGTGACACTTCAACTGTCATAATGACAGATGTTTGGTTAAGTAATTCTGATTTGAAAGAACTTTTCAAATCATCGCATCGGTTGTCTTCTTAGTTTCTAAGCATAATTCGTTGTATGAGAGTTAGACAATTTTCTGACTTATTATTTATAGTAGACGGACGTTTCTTTTTATCAATCATCATAAATGTTATATTATAGCACTCATAGGAACCGAATTTTTAGCATTTTGTTTTTTCATTCACAGATACTAGGTACTATAAAACGGTAGCTATAGCTTATATCTTTTGCAGATTATAATACCAGCCTAATAGAATGGCATAAACGGTAAATGATCATATGTCCAGACGGTTAACTTAATGTTATCAATCGTATTTTAAAATTGTGGTTTTCTTTCACGTCATATGGCTGCTGGGTTGTTCCGAAATAAACGTTTTATTACCTCGTCAATGCGGGACAAAGGACGGCGACAATGGCGAGGGGCGGTCTCCTTTTAGCTGCGCTGCATGGGGTGGCCAACCTGCTTCTACCTTAAAGCTTCTATAGTCTATAGCAGTGGTTCTCAAAGTGTCTCAGTCATCGTGACCGCTGAGGTCCATAAAATTAATTTGGAGGTGTGTGGACAACGGTGTTTCTGCGAAAGTTTGATATAGAGTAATATATTTATGACGCATTTTAATTATTATGAAATATAAAGGTAAATAAATTGGAAAAAAAATTTAATCACTGCATAAAACATAAGTATAGGTTATAATTTACAAGGTTAAGGTCACTTAAATTAAAAGTATAATATCTTCGTGTTCTGAGTTAAAACTTGCGGAGATGGGAATGTTTTGTTTTCAAATCGCTTAAAATTACAAAAACGAGATGAAAATTTGCTTGCTTGTTGTCAACACTTAACGGTTCTTCATTCTGTTCACGGCTAAAGCTTTGAAGATATTCTTCACATCCATAATTGGGTGTAGTAATATCTACCCATTTGCAAGTATACCCACAATCTCGGATAAATCCGTTCTAAGGAGTAACTTCAATACATAAAACTATTTTGATATTCATTTTTTTTTATTTATATCTTATTTTCCGTCAAAGTTAAATTTGTAATGTTACCGCGAGCCATTGTGTAGAGTTACTACGCTTGGGGGATAATTGGTCAGGTTTTTGCTACAAGAATGGGTCCATGGGTATAATGAGTTTGGGAACCATTGGTATATAGCCTGCAGGCCGTGCAGCCCTATATCCTATAGCTATGTTCTTACCTATCTTTACGTCTATAGACGGCGGGGAGCAGTGTTTGCTCCTGTAAAATAGACTAGAGCTTTATGGAAAAGCGATTCATGCTTTGACTGCCACGGGCTGAATGATTTATTACGTTATACGAGAATACTGTAAATTATAGCAGAATTTTAAAAATCAATATGTATTATTATTTAAGTCTTTCAGTTAATGGATTGAAACTCATTCTAATTATTTACATTTATCCCCACTAAGGATTTAGGCAATTATTTTAGTACTTTTATAAACCAATTTTTTGAGACCATTTTTTTTATGCATAGCACAAAGGATAACATATTATTTCTAAGCAATGATTGTTGGTCTGAAACACTCGATATTGAATTGATAAATCTTCCGAGAAATATGGGTGTTGCAGGCTAATAATTATTGCTTAAAAATAATAAATTATTTATATGTTTCTCATGACAAAGAAACAATTGGTTTCGAAACAAGTCGTTTCTTTATGAATAAATAGTGGTGTATACCAAGTTATTTTTAAAATTTTAATTTGAGTAAATAATAAAGAATCATTTACAGTAAAATTTGTCGGAATGTAATAAATAAAATGTAACGGTATGATTAATTATGTAATTATTAAAATTTATAATTAAATTATTTAAAAGTTCTGCAAACTGTAAAAAGTTAAGCAAAACGTAATTTCTACATACAGTATATTTACCCACCTGCCTGGCTGAGAAGTTAATGGTTTACATATTTAAAATTATAGGAATAATATATTTTTTCCATGTAGGTATAAATATTACTGTCTAAAAGCAGAATTATTTAACTATCCTACTTCAAATTACACTGAAACATTTTTTTTTCTCTATTATTTTTTTTTACATTTAAATACTTAATTTTTCACGGTTTGTACATACCGACAGAAAAAATATTAATTTTAAGGCATGTATTCGTTCTATATATATCTCTCGTAAAGGATACTTTTAATAGCAACCAGGGGTAGAAGTAAATCGTTAAAATGATGTTAATTAAACAGATTTTGAATGTCATATGAAACTTATTACCATGAATATATTTGCAGTAAATTGACTAACCCTAAAGTTATTTAATTCCTAGGAAGTATTTGCCCCTTGATTGTGAGTTATGTGTGGGCAAACAGTGAGTGCTCAGAAATGGCGTTGTTAGCATGCCATTCACTTGTCATGATTTTCTCTATTACTGTAATCGTAGCAGTGAGCAAATATCACGTAGCAGTGTCCGCCAAAAGAGTGATGGTGTCTGAGTTATGTATTTTATTTAAGATTTTATTCTAGCAGGGCTGGGTGGTTTGTGCTATACTCAATCAACCTTTACGGCTTTTTAAAGAATTTGGTTCTGGACCCAGAGATCATGGGTTTAGATTTCGATAGTTTTTATAAATATGTACTTATTATGGTTCTACGACAATTTTTTACTAATTTATTTCATTTATTTGTTCATATCTTTAAGGCTTTTACATTGTAAGAACATAATTATTTATAATTTGTATGAAGAAGTGCATAGTAAATGGCATAATAGTTTTATAAATTTTAAGGTCATCAGCAAATAAGTATCGATACTCCATCGAAAATGGTAGTTATGTTGTTGACAACGAGTAAAACAATACTGGTCCCAAATATGACCCCTCTGAAACGCCGGTAAACATTTTAAAATAGTGTGAAAGCATGAATTGAGTTTAATTGATTTTTTTGTGTAGGTAACTTTCAAACCAACTCAAAATATGTCTGGTTATTCAAATAGCAGGTACTTAATTTATCTATGAAATATAAAGAAAACTGCGTCAGAGACAGCTATGAGACATACAATTTGAAGAACATATTGAAAAATATTATAGCAATAAACGACTAACCTAACCTGACTTAACCTAAATGAATATAACTTAATCTAACCTAACTAAAACCTACCTAACTATTTTTTTATCATGTTCGGTTTTGTCACTATTGCGTTTATCTGGTTACCACCTATTATTAACCAATTAATTTTTCACATAGAATTCAGGTTGAGTTTACTATTTAAAACTATTTGTAGAGTGATACCCCAGATATCACCCTGGCGAAAGACTGAAAGTCATCCTGGTTCTAAAAGTTGCTTGTAATGGCTATTATAAATAGATCTGAAGAGCCAGCTATTTCTCAGCCTTCCTCTTCTTCTTCTCCCTCTTCAACCGAATATTAATTCGTTGCTTACTTCATTGACCCTTCATTCACTTTTGCAACATAACCCAAATCAATCTACCACTTCAATGCAACTTGCAATTGATTTGATTACTTCTAACTAACGGATATTTTTTTCTCTTTTGTTGCAGGTAAGGAATTAAAATTCACGGCTCATCGAATATACAGAAGAGTTATTAAGCAGTATGCAAATGCTTAGAAAGTAACATAGTAAGATAAAACTCGACAGTATCTCAGTGGAGCCATCTAGAAAGTAAGATAGTAAGAAATAAATACAATAAGCAAAAATAAAAATTGCATTGTGAGTAATAAACAAAGGTTATAATGTATGAAACTAACCAAAACAGACTTCCACATCCACCCGGCAGTCCCATCTAACACGTGGCAATCGGTCTGATCGCAAGCGAGACCCGGTGCCCGCGCCCTTTAGCCTGCTCCTCAATAGATCCTTGAAAAACCGTAAATGAAAGATAGGGGAAATACCTGAAAACCGGAGGCAAGGCGGTCTGGCGCATTCATGACATCGGGGGAGGCGCAGGCGGATGCTAAGATCGCTGCTCCGTTGCGTCGTCGCCTGGCTGAATGCAGGGACAGGGTCTATCCCACCCCATATGGAGTATCACTCTTAATAGGGGGGAACTACTGAACAAAATAAAGAAAAAAACAAAAATTACTGAGCTCAGAACTTTCTATCACTAAGTGCATTTGAAAAGAAGATCAATAATAGAATACAATCACCAATAAAACGTTGAAAAATATTTTTCCCCTATATTTTATCTCCTTAATTTCTTGCTAGAGGTCACCACTTTTTTGTTGTATAGGGTGAAGTAGCAAGAATACTACTCTGAAGGTACCAATACGGTACCTGCACAGTAGCAACGTAGCGGTTGCTACGAAGTAATACTCGCTGGTTTATGGTCGTAGTACTTGGGGCTGTCAATGTTAGTATATATTATTATCGGACACGAATTACTGCTTTCAAATGTCATGAATTGAAATGTGATTTACGGTTTATTGTTTTTTGATAACGCAGTAGTAGAAGATATGAAGATTTTTATATGGGGGGTACTTATTAACAGAACTTGTCTTCAAGAGACAAAATGCATTCATGATAAATTAATACTTTTACTTTTTCTATCGGAGGTTGGCTATCATAACAGGCTTTTAAGTATACTGCGTATTGATTTAAATGAAAAAATTGAGAAATATCATAAATTAATCAAATAAAATTTAATTACGTATGCCGGAATTTGAACCAGCTACCGCCAAATCACGTAAGTCATCAAAAATGTCAAAAAAGTTTACCTAGAAATTGTCTTCAATCAAACTTTGCATAATAACACCCAATGAAAAGAGTGTTAAATTATTTACTGAACTGAGTAAACCGTTATCACTTCATTTATGCATTTAAGTATTTTATTTTACAACAACGATAGTATAAAAAATAATTTTCACGTCAGCAATCATTTTTTACGTGCATAATATGTTTTTTTTTATTATCAGGCCTTGACTGCAATGTGCTTGATTGCATTCATGCAAATTTATAATTGCATCTGAAAGTGCATTATTTTGTCCATATACACAATAATTAATAATAAAACCTATTCCCTCGGCATTAAGCAAAAGGGAAACTGGCCATTATTGTTGTAAATATTATCACAGCAATCTGAAACAATAGACAAAAAGATCATAAGCGAAACTGCTGATCTCAAGGTGAATTTAGCTAGGACATGAATTACTCAAATAATATGAATGTTTAATGCTAAAAATGTATAATTATTGCATGATAATCAATGAGGAAAACCGTACACAGAACGTTTACTACACTTATTTGTAAGAAAATTTCAACAGTTCGCTGTGAATGTTATAGGTGGCAGCACGTTCGTTTGTAGCTAGCACATAGAGCTAGTGTGTACGCAGACGTTGCGGTATTAATACTATCAGAAGGTTTGATGCGAAACATTTATAATTACTGCACTTGCTTTTAAACGCAAATGTACCTTCAAGTATATATGGCAGTAGGAGAGATCTAGTATATTAACTGTTCGGATTTAGACGCCTAGACAGATTGTTGGTGAAATGCATAACATTTAAAATAGCTTTTTATTTATGTTGCTTAGACAATCCTAAAATATGGAATATGCTTTGAATTAGGTCCTTATAGTATGATTATTTATTAAGCGTTCTGATGAGGTTTATTAAAAATAAATTTACGCAATTATATCAAAACTTTGGGCTAATTTGTTCGCTTTTGACAAAATTTCATGGTCTTACATAAATCGTTGCGTTTCCCTTACTGTCATCGTGAGAAATATGGTCTAAACGGCATTAGAAAGAGAAAACACCACGCTTCATAGTCAAATCTAGAAGTTAACTCCAAAAAACTTAAAATGTGCGCTTTTATGAAACCAAAGATTCCGACCGCAATATAAAAAAATAAATAAAAAAGTAAGGTGAAAATAACGTTTTTGATATATTTATCTTATAAATTGCCTGTTCTTTATATATTTTTTCCTCACCAGTAATTTTGTTTTAAAAAAACGTTTAGTGAGCGATTTTTTTTTTCAAATATTTACGATAAAAATTTTATTTTATGTTTTTGTAATAATACAATTTAAAATTTTAAATTTTTTTGGTCATAAGGAGACTAGATGAACTTTACGAAAACAGAGGTCGCGGGTTCAAATGTCACAATTTAAATAAAATAAAGTAGGTACACTTACTTAGCAAAAACCTGCTAGATGTCTTAAAAATCGCGATATGTTATGTTTCTTAGTTGAGAAATATTGTTTATTACTTAGGTACTCTTGCATAATCTGCAAACAATACTAAAAACAGTAGTAATAGTGTTATTTCAAGCCAACAGCCGTTAAGTGCAAACACAGTTTTCCAATAAATTATCCACCAGTTGAAATGGCCTTAAAAAGTCCGTCACCCACCAATGGCTAATGAGGCGTTTTCCTCTCCGTTTTCCGATGGATTTTTTAAAATACCGTTCATTAATTAACTTAATTAATATAGCAACTTGGTATCTCGATTCTCAGCACAGTCGGAGATGGATGCACGCGAGACACGTCAGAAAAGATCAAAAGATAATCGTGATATTTATCAATCAAATTGCTAACCCACTTTTTCCAAATCAGTGGAATTCCACCTGTTGAAAATATTTTAAATATGTGACGGTTATTAAAATGGTATGCCAAACAATCATTACATACCTAATCAACGATATTTTTAATGATTAAAAATAAAGTTGAATACTTCAATCTTTTTCTCTGAATACGAGTAGTAAAAAATTTCTTCCGGAAGGTTTACAAACCAAAATACATGCATTTTTGTTGTTTGTTTTTGGGGTGTTATGCCGTGTTGCGCTAACTCCTTTTTTAGCCGAAGTTTCGGACAGCGTTGCAGTGTGCATCATCAGGGCAGATCCGGTAGATCCGAAGATGTGTAATTGTTGAAACGTCGGCTAAAGAAGGAGTAAGCGCAACACGGCATAACATCCCAAAAACAAACAACAAAAATGCTTTTGGCCGTGAAAATCTAAAAACTTACCTAAAATACATGCATATTATATTTATAGAAAGTAGAGAAAAAGTCGATGTTTTGTAAACAAGTCATAAAAAAATTACTCGTTTAAAACTCTAAATAGTAAAAAATATAAAGTCGCTCTCTGCGTATGTTTGTTTGTGCAACTTGTTCTTCTAAACTACGCAACAGATTTTGATAGGATTTTTACAATAATTTAGAAAAAAAATTTCGGAAGGTTTATTTATAAAATACATGCATATTATATTTATAGAAAGTCGAGAAAAGTCGATGTTTTGTAATCAAGTCGAAAAAAAAATTCGGGCGCTTACATAGCTAACGCTGGCTAAACTATACAAGATAATCAAAATAATGTACTCCGGAATTGTATATCTTTAAAAAGCCCACAGAAAAGAGAGCAATGGTATATGTCTAGCTTCTAAGAATAACCCCTAGCAACGCCGGGCACAAGTCAGCTAATAATACTTAAAAATCCAGTTTGCTTATGTTTGTGATGATATCGCTGAAAGTTTGTTCTTATTAGTGTCAGGAGTGTTTAGAGAGTGGATTTAATTGTATAAGAAGTCGGGGACATCCGAGGAATACTTAACGAAATATTTCTGCATAGGAATGAGATACGGAGTCGAATTAAAATTGATGTAATGTAGTGTTTTAACAGTAACATTGTAGTATACATTAGTGAATATTGGAAGAAGTGGGAGAAACATTGCGGGGTCCATTATTGAAAATATGAAAATCGAATAAATAAGAAAATGAAAAAAAAGTTTAACGGTCCCAACTGGGACTCGAACCCAGATCCACTAGTCTTACAGGGACCAAGAGTTATATAGGTACGAAGTAATAATACTTTCGTACATTATTTTTACACAAAAAGCAATTCTGGGTCCGAGTTACGACCGTTGATCTTTTATTTTTATTTTCAGTGTCTTATTTTATTTTTATGATTCAAGTATGCATTTAAAATTATCTATATATTATTTTAAATGTTTTATTTTTCATCATTCAATTAGTATTTTATGATTTTGACATTTTAAGAAGGTTTATTTATATGAAAAACAAAAATTAAAGAGATGTAGTTATTTACTTAGTCCTCCTTACTACTAGCTCCAGTGCTGAGGGGAACAAGGTTTTGGGTAGGGAAATTTCGAAGTTAATTTTAATATTCTGAGAGGGTTCTGTTACTTCTTCACAGAGCTGTGGAACTTGAATATAACCTTCATTTCGTATTTTTGTTATTTATTTTATGAATGAAAATTTACTTTGAAATTTGATGAATTCTTCAAATTCTGTGAAACAAACCAGTTCTTAATAATCGATAGTTAATGATTTAATGTAATTACTAACTAGGTAACCACCATGTAATTTGAAGGGTTATGCAGAGAAGATGCATTTTAAACTATCTTAGTTAATAATAGATAATAGAAACAAAAGGCGCGCCAACTGCCGCCGAGCTACGACCAAACTGCACGGACTATCAAAGCGACTACCCAATGAAAGCGATCCTTTTTGTGTGTGTGTTGGCGCCGCCTTTTGTAGATGCGATTTGCAGTAGTATGAGTCAACGATGTAGGTGACACTTTTATGCGCGCGGGTTCCATAGTGGTTTACGTCCCATCTCCCTTGTTTATTTTACCTATGATTATGCCACATGGCAGAATGTGATATACCTGTAATGGACCTCGGACTATAGACTATGAACGACTAGTTGTGGCAATTAGCATGTTTTCATGCTCATGAACACGGAGCCATTCCTGCCTCTGAATTCTTCTCGGGCAGTGGTTTCTGCAGCTTGCTTTCTACTCTCATGTGTATTGATTTTTTTAGTATCGTCACGCTATATTAATTAAAACGTTGATTCAGATACGTCTAATTGATTATTTATCCGATTCTGCCACCGTAGGACAAATATTTTAATTAGCGCAACACTTTCTCTTGACATTTTTCAATTTAGAAACATTATTTATGTGAAAATATCACAAGTCTTAATGTCCGAAGCCAGTGAGACCATAGAGCGGTAATGTGGAACCGCACTGGGGGAACTTATAGGTACTGTTAGTAGAAAGGAAATAGGCGATTGAAGGGAGGAAAGGTATTGCAAAGGTTTGAATGTCGGTTGTTTAGTTTGGGTGAGTTAACTTTAGGTTACGTAGACTAAATATTAAGTTAACTTTAGGTCATATTGACTTAATGTTAAGTCAACTTTAGGTTGACTCTAGGTTAAGGTTAAGTTTAAGTTATATTTTAAGTAAATTTTAGGTTATGTTAACTTGAGGTTAAATTAACTTTAGATTAAGTTAACTTTAGGTTAAGTTAACTTTAATTTAAGCCAACCTAAGGTTAGGTAGTCTAGTAGAATGATTCATATACCTCACGAGGAATAAAATTTTTAACGACCGTTAAAACGGATCCCGCCAGAACCGCTCGTGCGGTAATCTTCTCGCGTATGCATGTCTGGGGGCGATGTATGGTTGCGCTCGACCTTTTCAAGACCTGTGGCTGGGTTTTGAACCGAAAATTTGCCAGCCTCTGTGTTACCTCCCTCCTACAACACAGGCGCTAAGGGAAATTATTTTCCTCAGAGCTTCCTATATGGAAATAATATAAACAAATAAAGTTAACTTTACTTTGATTATCGTAACTTTGATTCCAGATCACACGTTAACACAAGTCTGATATAAGATTGTGATTGACAAAGCTTATAGCGCCCGACATTAACATTTAATATACAGCAAAATATAGGTATAAATTGAATACTTTTATCGTGTCAGTATTTTATCAACATTCCAGTCCAAACTTACATTTTTCTTCAAACGTTTTCAGTCCACGAAAAATGTCATTTTTATGTGAATTTCCAAACAAAAAACTATTTGGAATAACGATAGGTTTCTAGGACGTAGGTTCTAGGGTTGTGATGTATATTTTATTTCATTATTTTTCCACAAAACTTTATTAAGCCACCGACCGCTGTACATCAAAATGACGTCGGCTGTCAGACAGATTGATTAATGGAGACAGATTCGGTGTCGCGAGGAAAACGTGTGGCTCGAATGATTTAATTTGGCACATCTTCTACAGGAGTAAGACTGGTTAGTTGTGGAGTTGTTCGATCCAGCCGGCTTCCATTTCAGGTGCTGCTGATTCAACCTGCTTGTGTTATAGTCAGGGTTGTATTTCCGCGCAGGCTGTCAAGGCTGCTGCCTATGGGCCCGCACCACAGAGGGGCTCGCAAATAATTATGTTGTGAAGATATAAGAATCGTCATCAGTACTACTTCTTCACTACTTCACTGAAGTGAAGGCTCAAACCAACTAGCCCCTAAGCTATTTTTAAGTTTATTTATGTGTAATTTCTTATCAATGCATTTTGCTTCAATTTAGCGTAGACCCATGAAGAATCATTTAAAAAAATAATAATATTAAAATTGGATCGAGCCCCGATTTAACTGCTAACTATTTCACAAGTATTTTAAGAACGGCGTTATAAATTGATTATGTGTACCTACTGAAAAATTATTATTATGTATTTTTTGATTTTGAATTTTACGTACTCACATCATATCACAACCGATATTACATAGTTTAATAATTATTTTTAAAAATAAAATACTGATTTTTGCATATTTGGGAGCAAAGACGTGAATCTCAACATGCGTTCTTTTTAAAATATTATTTTAATGTTTCTAATTTTTAATGATTTATTGTCATACATAGCAATGTTAATAATTTGTGTTGAATTATTTTCATTTTTGTTTAATCATTTCATCAACTTCTCGTCTAAAATGCGAAATTACAGTTTATTTTTCAAAAAAATTCGAGTGGTGGGTCCTCTGTTTTACTGGGGAATATTGATTACCCCAGATTCGGATTCGGGTTCTATAAGTCCTAAATAAGGCCCTGGGCAAAGTGAAATTTTATTACTTATTGATTATAAAGATTGAAAAACATTCCAAAATTACGAATATCTAACAATATTTGAATAACTCCTACCAAATGTAATTTGAATCTCGTGATCCAGAAGCTAATCCTGAAAGTAATCCTCAAGAAACCCTTCACGTATCCAACAGAAACGCTATTTACAGATTTCAGGGTGCCCCGAGTAGAGAATATATTCAAGAAAAATGCAATTATCCAAATTTATAAAGATAATATAATTAAAACAATTGAAAACCTCATATTTAAAAGATATCAATACAATATCAAAATTACAAAATGTACTACCAAACAAATGCAAAATAACTATACTTATTTAGAAATAAAGTATTTCAACAACCTTCCGATTGAAATAAAGAAATTAAAGGATATTAACATACTTAAACTAAAACTGAAGTTACACTTTCAGAAATAATTAACTAAATAATTGCCCGTTTTTCCCTTTATTGATATTTTTTATCAGTCTATACTCATCTCCACTGTATGTAGATGTTGTCTCATTATATATTGTACCTATTATATATAAACTTATTTATAACATAATGTTATTCTATTTTTCTTATAATTAGTGTAACTCACTCATCAAGCACAAGAACCAAGTTCTTCATTGGTGAGATTGCGAACATAAATATATTTTGTAATGTAAATATATTTTTAAGTACTCATATAACATACTGTACCCACTTAAATATATTAAATAAAAAAAATCTAAAACCGAAATATAAAGTAGGTACTTACTAGCTATGTAACTAAATATTTGAATGTTTCGTTAATAACGTTTGATCGAATTAGTTATCTAATTCTCAATCACTTGTTGTTGCACATTGGTCTGCATCTCAATCGGCTAGCCGCTGTAACAATTAACAAAGCAGTCAGCTCAACAAATATGCATACGCGAATACCGGTTTTTACATCGACGATAAGGATCGCCGGCCGGCATCTGGCCCCTAATGATGAAACGTTATAATTAAATATTAAAAATGTCAAAATATCCATATTAATGCAGAACAAAGCTCGGGAATGGGCAGAAAAAAGAGCATATGGCAGCGCGCACAGCTGTCGCCCGGTCTCGGAACGGCGAGCAGCAAAGCTGAACAGAACGAGGCTACTATTCACTGGACACTGGACATGCATAGTCCCAATTATTTGAGTCTGATACCGTACACTCACTGGGGCAGTTCATAAAACAATAAGATTTTTCAATTTCAAATTTTTTTCAGAAACATATTAATTTTAGCACTTAAGGCGATGCCATACGTAGTAATGCAAAATCATGTGTTTTTGGTTTGAAAATTTGGTCGCCTAAAAATGTTTCAGATGCTTTAATTAAATACTGCGAGTAGAATACATCTTGAACTTTGAAATAATCAAGTATTTTTTTATATCTGTCTTTTTAATAAGCCCAGAAAAAAATAATGTGTAGGCCTATGAAAACTGCTTTTAAGTTCAAAATCTCCTACTTACGAACCCATTTTCAAAATTTCATTTCATTTCCAAAAATTAAATATTTATGCCAGAACATCCACAAAATAAAATAAAAGGCACTTTTTTGTTTTGTTTTTTTCTTGCATAAATCAAAACAGGCGTGTGGTGTTTTGCGGGAATTTAAACCTTATCGCCATCTACGTAAGGTTTGTTATTGATAGCGGCTCAATTTAAAATATTACACGACGTTGTGCATCGCCTTAACGAATTTGTGTTATTTCACCGTTTATAAATTTAAAATAATAAGATAGGTGGCCTTAAAAAGATAGGTGTTCACATTTCTCTCACCCTAATTCATAGGTGCATGGTTTTTTCGTGACAATTAGGTGTGTTTAGTTAATTATAGTTAGCTGTACTAACCGGTTTCGGCAAAGTTTTAACTACGTAATATTTTATATTAATAGTGGATATGTTTAGTCCTAATTAATCGAGATTGATGCCTTAGATTAGGCCATACGAATTTATTTATGTGTCTTTTTTAAATATTTGAATTACGTTTGTTTTTCCTAAATGAGAATGTATTACTCCTTTTTACACGTAAATTAGGTAGATAGGTACTTACCTCATACTTTGGTGAGGGGAATGTGATAATAGGAAAGATAATATACGTTTTTTTTTATGTTAGGTGTGTTTTATAATAAGCTTTACTCACCGGTTTCGCAGGAGTTTTAATACTTTCCAGCCGTGCTTAATCAAACTTATCAGTGGATATGGATGGCAAGGCCCAATTTATTGAGACTTACTGAATAGATCATTATTTTTTTTAAATATGATTTAAAATTTTTGCGAAAACTATTTTTGTTATTTGTTTTTGGGGTATTATGCCGTGTTACGCTAACTCCTTCTTTAGCCAACGTTGTCCGAAACATTGGGTAAACAAGGAGTTACCGCAAAACGGCATAACACCCCAAAAACAAATAACAAAAAAAAAAATATTTTAGTTTTCAATCGCAAATTCATTTTGTGGCGTTATTTTAATTTAATGAAAGTAATAATTTTTACGGAATTCGTAAAAGTATTAATAGTCAATTACATATTATTAATAACAAAATATTTTTTTTAATTGCTTTCTTTTAAATTTATTTTCACATTAATACCTATAGTTTTTGGGTGACCGGATAACTCATCAAAATGACAATTTTACACACCTTTGAAATTGACACAAAGTCATGAAAAGTGATAAAATCAAAAATAGGTTAATTAGATCGCACAGGTAAATATTTAACTTATTTTTTTATTACTTTTTATATCATTTTTTAAAGGAGTGGTGAAAAAAACGAACGATAAAAAGAAAATTTTAAATGGGTACGATAAATCTGATCAAAATATATTAATCATTGAATTTGGTATTGGTATTTATACTTACTCGAACTTCAAAAACTACATCCAGCCTGCCTTTTTATTTTTATTTTTATTTTATTTTATTTGGAAAACCAACAGTTATAATTATTACAAGGTATGGTGTAGTAAGTGTTAAATTATTTAACCAATAATAGGTTTTCACTAAGGTATTTTAATTATTTAGTGAACATATATAATATTTATGTTAGAAAAAAAGTTACAATTAGCCTATAGGGATGGGATGGTGGAAAGGAGGGGAATGGGGTGGATCTAGTCTGTGTAATGTGTAACATGTACGTATGTGTATTAATAAAAAAATAATAATGATAATATAATTATTTATTGATGTTAGGTTTGAAATTGTGGGGTGCTGAGTTAAATAAGTCTAATTTACCGTATGAAGTATTAAAATTGTATGAAGCACGGTGAATAAAAGCATTTTGTTTTGAGTTAGAGTTACATTGAGGGATGTTTAATGTGTGATTTTGTCTGGTTTGTCTGATGGGTACTCTTAATTGAATTCTTTCTAGTAATTCCGAGCAATCTATCACAGAGGTGGCAATTTTTTGTAAAAATAGTACGTCTACGGAGTTTCTACGACTTTCCAGTGACGAAATCCTGAAAAATAATCTTTGGTCATAAGGCAAAGCACCTCATTGGCATTTACCCAATGTTTTATTGATTAAAATATAGTTTTAATGTTTACTACTCGTAGTATGCAATAATTAAATTTCGGTTCCATAATTTTCAATTCGATCATTTTACATATCGCCTCGCTTGATCTAAGCCCAAAAAAGCAAATAGCATTCAGAACGGGCAGGAGTTGTCAACAATTTAAAAACCCTCCGACAGTAGGTAAATCAAGAATATTAACGGCCATCTAAAGCCAAATAAATCGTTTTTGAAGTTTCAGTAATTGATTAAATTAGAACAGTGTATACTTATTTAATTAAACGTACGCCGCGAAGTATACACTGTGAATGACGCGTGTTCATTTATGCACCGTAATTAATAAATAGCCCAAATCCCGCGTTCCAATAATAATAGTGAGTGTGGCCACTCGCGAGGAAATTAATTTCCCCGGCTTATCGGGAATAGCGGCCCCTAGCAGCTGGCAACACCGATTCATCATGGTAAAAGAAATATTAGAATCTGCGATTATTTGGGAAACTATGTAGGTAGGCATCTACCGCATTAATTTTCAGTAATATTCACAATTAAGAGTGTTCTTTCTAATGCTCATTACGTAGATGACACTAATTTTGATTAATGTTTTTTATATCATTAAGTTCCCCCTAAAAGCTAAAATTAAGCTTTTTTCGTGACTTTAATCAAATAAAGGTATAAACAATGATTTTATTGGTTAGCATTCAAAATACACACTTTGTAGTATGCTAACGTAAGAAAAACGACGGATAATTTATCTGTAAATTCTGCACGGGTAGTTAGGAAAATGTATTAGGTTTCCATTGACAAACATCCTCAAAGTGTAATCTTTAAAATTCTACGAAACAAGCGATAAAAATTGTAGCAAATAATTCATAATTCTTTATATGAAATACGTGTTTGTTTTGTTCAATTGTTTGACAGATGCTTAGATAAATTGATAGAGTGAAGATACACTATTGAAACACCACGTGTGATTTCACTGATTTAGGTCCAGTGGACATACTTTGGCGTCCCGTTCATATACATGAATGTATGTATATACATTTCTCTGATAAACAATAAACAGTGTTAATCTCATGTGACCTCCCAGGTAAGTATGGTTCTGCATGTTATCTGCCTGTACAGAACATAAATATATAATAATATGTGTAAATTCTAACGCAGCACCACGTTCATTGGTCAAATGCATTGTACATAATAGTTTTGTATTAGTGATCGACAAACTGGTGGATACAATCTGTTAGCCATAAGTTGACTCGTCTATAGTTAGTAATACGATAGAATTGTAGAAAAATATTGTATATTTGTACAGCGCCCTTGAGGGTATTTTTCACAAAAACGGCGATATTATTTAATTACTAATATTATAACGTCTCTTATATTTTTATAATGTCATTGGATAGGCTTTATAATTTTTAAAATTTCTCAACAATTTACCTATCGAATAGGTAAATTTCCTATTTTGAAAGGGTGAAGCTAAAGTAAATATTTTTTTATTAATACTTTTAGCTTCACAAATCCTACAATTATAATAATCCCTGATATTTCACTGGCCTGCGCTAGATTTATATAAATTGACAATTACATAAATACTTCACCACAAAGAAAAAGTGGAACTAGTTTTTGACATACACTATGTTACTTTATTTCCAAACAACATATGTGTTTATACCCTCGAAGTATTTACGATTTTTTAACTCCTAGACCTGGTACATAAGTTATTGTGTTCCCTTAATCAAAAAATACATTAAATAAGCAATTTATGGGCACATTCTTTTAGCTATTAAAGGCAAAAGTTATTGACTTGCAATATTCGTTTCGGAGGGTGTTAACAATGACTACTGCATTACGACCACATTGCCCAAGAGTTGTTTTTTTCCTGTTGCCAAATAAGGTGATGGTTTTCTGTTGGCTTTTTGCAGCTTGACAGGAATACATGAATACCAAACTTTAATTCATGGCATCTTGTCGACAAATTCAAAGACTTTGAAGAATTTATACTCGTTTAGGATGTGGGTAAGTAAGCGCAGTAAAATTTGTTTATAAATACCTACCCTATGAATACGCCAATTAATATGCTCACGAATCGACACAAATAACTTCGCAGTTAGGGGATGTAGGTAAATAAATTTGATTTCAAATAAAGGAGTCCGAACGTTGCACTGTTTTTTTTTGGTAGCCTGAAATAAAGTCAGGCTACAGAAAGAGCACCATTTTTGGCACCATACTCTGCTGATAGGCTAGATTTTTAACTATTGTAAAAAGTAAGGGACGCATTGCCCGTTCTACTTTAATTTTTTTGAAATGGCCATTGTATGTAATACTTATTTATATAGATTTAACAAGATTTTTTTAAATAGCGATAATAGCCATTTTTATTATAAATATATAATTTTTATTCATTTTGCGTTATTTCACAATTAATTCCTTTGAAATTCAGGGTTTTCCAATAAGAGGTGTTATTTTGAATAGCCCGCTATTTCGGTAGATGTTACTTTTGAAGTTGTTATTTTTTGACATTTGACAAGTAAAAACTAGGTTATTAATAAAAATGGAACGATACACGCTTCAACAACGCGTTGAAATTATTAAAATTCACTTGAGTGAATCAAATGCAAATCATCTTGA